>NW_024750852.1:3766042-3953435 GCF_018991925.1 Homarus americanus
TGTGTGTGTGTGTGTGTGTGTGTGTGTGTGTGTGTGTGTGTGTGTGTGTGTGTGTGTGTGTGTGTGTGTGTGTGTGTGTGTGTGTGTGTGTGTGTGTGTGTGTGTGTGTGTGTGTGTGTGTGTGTGTGTGTGTGTGTGTGTGTGTGTGTGTGTGTGTGTGTGTGTGTGTGTGTGTGTGTGTGTGTGTGTGTGTGTGTGTGTGTGTGTGTGTGTGTGTGTGTGCGTGCGTGCGTGCGTGCGTGCGTGCGTGTGTGCGTGCGATGCGTGCGTGCATTGATAACAATATGACCAATGTGTGCGTGTGTGTGTGTGTGTTACTATTCGTCATTTATTTTTACACACGCACACACCTGCCTCCTCCTCCATCATCATAACGCCATCATTAAACACTTTCAGCCTTGTGGTGGCGATGGTGATTCATCATCTGTGCTTTGCCCTCCAGCACACACACGCGCACACACACACACGCGCACACACACACACACACACGCACACACACACACACACACACACACACACACACACACACAGAAGTATTATATTTTCTGTGTTACTTCGTGCTGAGTCTCTGAGTTGTGATATATACTGTGGTAAAGATTTTGGCACTAATTTACTTTGTCTGCAAAAAGGTCTTATACAGCAGGCCATCTTATGTGTCTACAGATACGGCCTTGTTATGTTCATCTGGTCTAGAGTTTAATACTTTTCCATCATGAATATTAATAAGGTGAATCTTGTATCAAAGGCAGGAGATAACTGGTAAAGGAGTTGTGGTGTTCAGTGAGTCACTATCGTAGGTCACAGGAATATTTTAGTGACCTCATTACTAACAGGTAGATGTCAAGGGTCACTGGTTTGATCGTGTGTGCCGTCGCTCACCCTTCCGGAGTTAAAAGCACAACACGAGATTACTATCAACTCTCCCTCGCCGCCTGTAGCACGAGTGAGAGAGAGAGTCGTCAGTGTCTTCCTCTCTCTCTCGTGTCATCTTACCAGTGACAGAAGGTGCCACTGGCTTGATGTCGTCAATGGTAATATGTTAATGGTACATAAACGATCATTTTCGATAAACAGACTTTTTTTTTACTAAGCGAGCCTCACAACTATTGCCAGCCCGTAAAGTGAGATTATCACTCAACCATCGGGAGAGTTTTGGGCTGTTGTTGTTGCTCGTGAATAATAAAACTCACACTATGTTTCCCCAGCTGTGAGGTGATGACACGGCCGCTCACTATAACCCGGCTAAGAGAAATATTATACTCGTGTCTCCTTACCTGTTTATTAGCACCACGAAGCAGTAAGTTTGGCCCCAGATTTTTTTTTGTCATGCCTTAAAGATATTAAATTTCTGGTCCATGTTTTTCTCCCTCGGGGTAAAAATATGAGCGTATGAATTTTCAGTAAGGGAAATTGGCATTCCAGACGCAACACAAGGTAAGCTCACCTAACTCGTATTTGGTTGGCATATTTACACCCACTCATAAATCGAGGACATTGGTTGCAGGCATGATAATTCTCGTGTGTGTGTCCTCCCCCCCCCCACCCTGCCTTCACCCATCATATTAAAAGGTGTGTTATTCACTTAGAGTTAATTTGAGGCAGGTGAGAGTGATGAGATTTTTTTTAAGGCGTGCCTTGGTTCGTCCATCCATCCGTCCATTCATTCATTCATTCATCCGTCCATTCATTCATTCATTCATTCATCCGTCCGTCCGTCCGTCCGTCCGTCCGTCCGAACGGTCCATTCATTCATTCCATTCATTCATTCATCCATCCATCCATCCATCCATCCATCCATCCATCCATCCATCCATCCACTATCTCATCCATCTATCCATCCGTCCAACCGTCCATCCATTCATCTCATTCATCCCGTCCGTCCCGTCCAACCGTCCAACCGTCCATCCATCCATCCATCCGTCCGTCCGCCCACAGTCCGTCCGTCCGTCCAACCCACACACAGTCCGTCCATCCATCCATCCATCCATCCATCCATCCATCCATCCATCCATCCGTCCATCCATTCATCCATTCATCCATCCATCCATCCATCCATCCAACGCATCCATCCACATCCATCCATCCATCCATCCGTCCGTCCGTCCGTCCATCCATCCATCCATCCATCCATCCATTCATCCGTCCGTCCAACCGTCCATCCATTCATTCATTCATCCGTCCGTCCGTCCGTCCGTCCGTCCGTCCTTCCTTGGCCAACATCGTGTAAATAAACTCTTGCCACAGTTTTGTTGGCATGACACTTGGGCTGAGTTGTGACTTGATCCCTGCATAAAGTAAACAAGAGAGTGTGATGGTGTTCTGACGCAGGTGACCTCTGGTCCAACTGATGAACACGATAGAGTGTGTGTGGTGGGGGGTGAACACGATAGAGTGTGTGGGGGTGAACACGATAGGTGTGTGTGGTGGGGGTGAACACGATAGAGTGTGTGGGGGTGAACCGATAGAGTGTGTGTGGGGGGTGAACACGATAGAGTGTGTGGGGGGTGAACACGATAGAGTGTGTGGTGGGGGTGAACACGATAGAGGTGTGTGGGGGGTGAACACGATAAGTGTGTGGGGGGTGAACACGATAGAGTGTGTGGTGGGGGGTGAACATGACTGAAGGTGTGTGTGTGGGGGGTGAACACGATAGAGGTGTGTGGGGGTGAACACGATAGTGTGTGTGGTGGGGGTGAACACGATAGAGTGTGTGGCGGGGTGAACTCAACGCAGGACACACCACAGTAACGACTCGTCTGGGTATGGAAACGATCACAACCAACCTTGACTTAATGATATTGTGTGTTAAATGATTAGGAAGTAATATTTATATTCCTCTCTCTCTCTCTCTCTCTCTCTCTCTCTCTCTCTCTCTCTCTCTCTTCTTCCCGTCTTTGTTCTTCGTTGTTCTTCTCCTTTTTGTTGTTGTTGTTCTATTCTTCTGTCTCCTCTAATCTTCTTTTTATTTTTATTTATTTTTCTGTTCGCTTTGCTTTTCCATTCGTTTATTTACTACTACTGCAACTACTACAACAACTACCACCACCACTGCCACCACAACTACCACCACCACAACTACAACAACTACCACCACCACCACTACAACTACTACCACATCTACCACCACTGCCACCACAACTACCACCACCACCACCACAACTACAACAATTCACCTTGTCTTGTGCCTCGGTCTCACTTCATAATGTAAACACTCGTCTGAATTAACTCCCACACTACGCTATTTATCTTCACTATTAAAAACCCTCAATCTTAATTATTCAGGTAAAATAACAATTTGTCCTGAGTTAATTGACTGTTTTAGTGTGTTTGTTTTTCATTATTATCAGCTCAGGTGTTTTTTTAATTATTCAGATAAAAACACCAACTTTTTATGTCTGGAGTGTTTTAATGGGGAATTCGGTGTTTTGATGGTGAATACAAGTGTTTTATGGTGTGTTTCGGTGTTTTAATGGTGGACACAGAGAGTATTTTATTTATGTAATTCATTCGCTATGACAACGGTACACACACACACACACACACACACACACACACACACACACACATATCACCACTTATCTCTTATTTTTTAACTTTATTCAACATCTGTTTGGTATAATCTTTACTTTATTAATATACACATCATTAACCTGTCCTGAGTTGTTTTATTATATTTTGTTATTATTATTATTTTTTATTTTTATTTTTATTATTTTTTATTTATTTATTTTGTTTTATTATTATACACATGACTTTTATTATTATACACATGACTTTTATTATTATACACATGACTTTTATTATTATACACATGACTTTTAATATTATACATAACAAGGGTCTTCATTATAATATTTTATATACTAATGTAAAAAATAATAGAATACTGAAACATTATCATTATATATCAGGTGTTTTGGTGCCACACTTAACTATTATTGTCGTTAACTGTTATGGCAGTGGAGTCTTAAGTGCGTTAATTACGATAGATACAACTGTGTTAATAGTTGTCTACTGTGTGCCGCTCGTTAGAAGGTGTGGTGTGTTGATTATGTGGGCTGGTTACTGACACTTGTATAATGTAAGTTAGAATAATATGGTGTTGTTGTTGTTATAGCTGAGGGGATTAAGAGCTGTACCCGTCTTGATACTAACTCACCTGAAAAGAATATTGATTTTATTTTTTAATCTGTGTCCAGGTAACTTGTGGGGTGACGCGGTGGGTGTTAGTCTTCAGTGAGGGGGGGGTGATATCTTGCGTTACGCTCTGTTTTGACGCAAGTTGTTATTATTATTATACTAGGGTACCGTGTGATGCTGCTAACAAGACGGGTGTGTGTGGGCTGAGAATCTTGACTGAAAGAAACAAGGTAAAGGTATTGTGTGTCTGGTTCTGTAGTGGTGATGGTGGTACTGTTGGTGGTGGTGGGAGTAGTAGTAGTAGTAGCAGGTGTGTTGACGACGTTAGGTTGGTAGGTGTGAGGTGATAAGGCAGTGAGTGACAGTGCCTGGCGGTGCTTGGCCAGATTGGTCTTCATTTCAGTGTTGGAGGTACGTGTATGAATGTGGATCCGCGTGGGGTGCCAAACTAGATGTGGTAGAGGCGGAGGCAGGCGCTTTAAAGGTGATCTGTGCACCCTCTTGCTGTGCCGCCACACTGTAGAATATTCTGTATCAGGTGGACGCTACAAGCCGGGGGGGGGGTAGCTGTGTCGGAGGTACCGCATTGGTGGTGGTGGTTTATGCTGTGGTAAAATGTGGTACTGATGGTGTTGCTAGTGGTGGTGGTGCTCCATCACACACACCTGTTTCGACAACCGCTTTGCTTCAATCTTGAAACAATTTCACCCATTCCTCTTGCCGTATTTCCCCCTCTCCTCCCCCTCCTCCTCCCTCCCTCCCTGCCTGCCTGCCTCTGTCTAACCTAACCTATCCCTCCTCCGCCGTTCTCGTGTCTGGACCATCACGCCAGGACAGTTTGCTACGTGTTCTAATGAACGCATAGAAGCACTCGCGTATTACCCCATCCGTGACCTTTGGTGGGACCTATGACCTTTTGGCGTGACCTATGACCTTTTGGCGTGACCTATGACCTTCAAACGTGGTGCCCGCTGAGATAATTTTCATTTAAGTCTCCTCTCCTTCACCGTGTTTTAATATTGGGCGTTTATATATGGTGTGACCGTGGGGGATATGGTGTGGCTGAGGCAACGTGTTATTAATAGGAACATGGTGTGGGTGCAGGAAGGGGAATACCTATCTATATAACTTTCCTATAGAGTTAAAGCAATAGGTGGCCATATATGACAGACCAATACACAGTTATATATACAATGATTTATGGAACGTTTATAATGACGAGCCCCTGTAAACGTACTAGTGAGGGGGCTGTACAATGAGTGGGGGGGGGATACGTTGTTCAGGGGGCCGGAGTGGGAGGGGGGCGCTTAGTATGCTGGCCATGGGCGTCGTCCAGGGAGGAACACCGCCCCGCTGTAAGGTGAGAGCCGTCGCCCATCACTCTGGATCACTGTTTCAAAAATTCAGGTGGACGCTCCGTGAGGGTCCTCCACCCCTGAGGAAAATATTTTGGTGGGATCATGTCAGTCACGTCTCTCTCTCTCTCTCTCTCTCTCTCTCTCTCTCTCTCTCTCTCTCTCTCTCTCTCTCTCTCTCTCTCTCTCTCTCTCTCTCTCTCTCTCTCTCTCTCTCTCTCTCATCATTTATTTTTATACTTTAGTTACCTAACATACATACATACATACATACATACATACATACATACATACATACATACATACATACATAGATAGCGGTTGCAGCCCTGTTACCCTTTACGCTTACTATATTTACACACCAGACCTTCTCCACACATATGGATACTGTGTGTGTGTGTGTGTGTGTGTGTGTGTATGATGTCTCAATGTGTGTGTGTGTGTGTGTGTGTGTCCACCCGCAGGAGTTGGACCGAGGTGTTCACTCACTCTCGCTGCTGTGTCTTACTCCTACAGGCCAAACCGATATCCGGGTTAGGTTTAGGTTAGGTTAGGTTAGGTCAGGTTAGGTTTGGTTTAGGGGAGGTTAGGTTAGATTAAGCTTGGTTAGGTTCATTTAATGTCAAGTATCAGGAATTAATGAGCACCCACACTGACTCCCCACTTGGTTATCTCCCCACAGTGGGTGAGAGAACACTGAGGGGTGAGGCCTTACAAGGGGGGAGCCCATGCAGACCTGACCTAATTACACCCGATGTTTTCCAGGTAATGCTTATTCCTCTCACTGTTCTAGACCCGGTGGTAATGTTGTGTATTTCTCAACCTTCAGTATTTCTCAGCTTTTGTATTTCTTACCTTCAGTATTTCTCATTTCCCCGTATTTCTCACCTCCAGTATATCTCACCTCCAGTATTTCTCACCTTCAGTATTTCTCACCTTCAGTATTTCTCACCTTCAACATTTCTCACCTTCAGTATTTCTCACCTTCAGTATTTCTCACCATCAGTATTTCTCACCTTCAGTATTTCTCACCTTCAGTATTTCTCACCTTCAGTATTTCTCACCTTCAGTATTTCTCACCTCCAGTATTTTTCACCTCCAGTATTTCTCACCTTCAGTATTTCTCACCTTCAGTATTTCTCACCTTCAGTATTTCTCACCTTCAGTATTTCTCACCTTCAGTATTTCTCACCTTCAGTATTTCTCACCTCCAGTATTTCTCACCTTCAGTATTTCTCACCTTCAGTATTTCTCACCTTCAACATTTCTCACCTTCAGTATTTCTCACCTTCAGTATTTCTCACCATCAGTATTTCTCACCTTCAGTATTTCTCACCTTCAGTATTTCTCACCTTCAGTATTTCTCACCTTCAGTATTTCTCACCTTCAGTATTTCTCACCTCCAGTATTTCTCACCTCCAGTATTTCTCACCTTCAGTATTTCTCACCTTCAGTATTTCTCACCTTCAGTATTTTTCACCTTCAGTATTTCTCACCTTCAGTGTTTCTCACCTTCAGTATATCTCACCTCCAGTATTTCTCACCTTCAGTATTTCTCACTCCAGTATATCTCACCTTCAGTATTTCTCACCTTCAGTATATCTCACCTTCCACTGCAGCTGAGAGAGATAGATAATGTTTCTTGGTTCCTGCCCTTTATTTAGGCGGAGTAACTGTGATGAGTTCCTCGCCCACCACAGGTCGTGTTCATTAATGGGTTTTCAGATTGTTTCAGTTATCGTCTGGATGAGATGTATCCCTCACTCTCCTGTCTTGTTTTGGGGGGTGGATTACGTGTGTGTGTGTGTGTGTGTGTGTGTGTGTGTGTTTGGAAGTGTGTGGAGGTAAATCACAACAAACACTTCATGAGGCTGGCGGTGTGTGAGACGCCATTAGGACGGGGCGAGATGAAAGATGCGGCCCGTGGGGTAGTGAACGTTCATCAGGGGGAGGGAGGGAGAGGGTGAGTGCCAGAGGGAGGGAGGAGGGTGATGAGTGCCCAGGTCATGAGTGCCAGAGGGAGGGAAGGAGGTGATGAGTGCCAGGGAGAGGAGGGAGAGGGTCATGAGTGCCAGGGAGAGGGAGGAAGGAGGGTGATGAGTGCCAGGGAGAGAGGGTCATGAGTGCCAGAGGGGAGGGAAGGAGGGTGATGAGTGCCAGGGAGAGGAAGGCAGAGTGGGTCATGAGTGCCAGGGAGAGGGGAGGAAGGAGATGAGTGCCAGGGAGAGGAAGGAGAGCGGGTCATGAGTGCCAGGGAGAGGGAGGGAGGAGGGTGATGAGTGCCAGGGAGAGGAGATGAGTGCCGCGGGTCATGAGTGCTCCAGGGAGAGGAAGGGAGAGCTCATGAGTGCCAGGGAGAGGAGGGAAGGAGGTGATGAGTGCCAGGGAGAGAGGGGAGGGGGCAAGTGCCAGGGGATCATGAGTGCCAGGGAGGACGGAGAGTGGTCATGAGTGCCAGGGAGAGGGAGGGAGCGGGTCATGAGTGCCAGGAGAGTCATGTAAGTCATGAGTGCCAGAGTCACAAACCAGCATTCGACAAATGTGATTTCAATGTTTCCCGTCTGCCTCATTCTGTGTGTGTGTGTGTGTGTGTGTGTGTGTGTGTGTGTGTGTAATTTTTGTCATGGGTCAGTTTGGTGATAGTCTTCCTCCCCTTCCCCCAAGTTTTCCCTCTCCCTCACTAACCCCTCCCCTTCTCCCCCTTCTCCCCCTTCTCTTGGTGACAGCACCAGGTAAATAGACAACTTTTTCGGAATTAATTACATATAAATTAACTTGATATCGCCTTCATGCATGACCAGGTTTCCCCGATAGTCTGACTGGTCTGTCTGTCTGTCTGCCTGTTTGTGTCTGTCTATCTGTCTGTCTGGGTTGGGTGGCAGCTGCTAAAAAACGCGAAGTGATGTTGATAGTGAACCCGAGTGTTGTTGTACAGTCAGCACACAGCCTCCTACGGCCACGAGTCCCCCCCCCCCTCACTATACACACGGGGCTTTGTTGGTAAGAGCACCAAGCTGGGGATAAAGGCGACGTTAATGGTGAACAAGTACCAGGCACAGCGAGGGGTGTTAGGGGGAACCATTCCATCAGGATTAGTGTAAATATATTGGTGAGGAGTGACACTGTAGCACTGAGTCGACTACAGTGGGTGACCTTACTGGGGGGTGTTGGTGGTGACCTTACTGGGGGGTGGGGTGGTGACCTTACTGGGGGGTGTTGGTGGTGACCTTACTGGGGGCGGGGGAGTGGTGTTGCGTTGTAGTTTGTGTTGGTGGTGGCAGTACACGGGACTTCTTCAACACCAGCCAACACTATTGTCCTGTCATTATTTACGTAATTTGCATAAAGACTGTGTACTTGTTTTATTTATTTATAAAGTTAGAGAAAACAAATCATAACGACCCACAAGGTAGAGAGTTTATGTTAGTGATGAGTGACCTCCTCTTGACGGGTCAGGTTAGAGTCACTGGTCACTGACTTTATGACTATTATTACATTTTATGACTCACGAGATCCTTCTGTGGGCGGTGAGTCGCCGGGGGGCGTGGTGGTGTTAGTCTCCGTGGGGGCTGACGTGGGCGTTATCTACAACCGTGCGGGAATTTTGTTTTAATCCCGTCTGGTGTAACTGTAGAGGGGGACTAAAGGATTAAGTCTCCGTGTGTCTGTCTGTCTCCTCAATTACCCGATACCGTTCATTACACTGTGGATAGTGTCATCAAACTCTACATATACTGACGTCACAGGAGTGTACAGTTGTTGCCTAAGTACCTCGACACTTGGCAATATCCTCCGTCTATACTTGTGGGCCGTGTGATGCATTAATACCGGGTAAGTGTTGTGTCTCGTTATAGATTGTCAACACTCAGCAAATCTTACCCTCGAGGCGCCAGGTGTTGGGGCCAGATATCGCTAAAAGTGGTTATCCAGTGCAGTTGGCGAGTTGTCCGGTCACCCTGGGGTTTTCTTCCTTAACACTGGGTCATCCATTTTGGTAATTTTTAAGGTGTGGCTGTAGTGTTCGCGATGGTTTCTACACTTTAAACAAATTTACGCTTATGTTAGCCCCCAACACAGGCAACCATTGTTATTATTGTGTGTGTGAGAGAGAGAGAGAGAGAGAGAGAGAGAGAGAGAGAGAGAGAGAGAGAGAGAGAGACTCATCAGTAGCGAGAATCAGCCCGTGCCGACCATTTGTTAATGCCAACACACACACACACACACACACACACACACACACACACACACACACACACACACACACACACACACACACACACACATCCTGTTATGTGTTTATATTCTCGTATCAACTTATACACCTCTTACCCTCTCCCTCTCTTCTTCCCCCCTCTCCCCTTTCCCCCCTCTCTTTAACCCCACACACCTACCCTCCTTGTGGCTGGCTCCTCCCTCCTTGTGGCCCAGCTCTCCCTCCCTGTGGCCCAGCTCTCCCTCCTTGTGGCCCAGCTCTCCCTCATGTGAGCTCTCTCCCTCCCTGTGGCCCAGCTCTCCCTCCTTGTGGCCCAGCTCTCCCTCCCTTGTGGCCAGTTCTCCCTCCTTGTGGCCCAGCTCTCCCTCCTTGTGGCCCGGCTCTCCTCCCTCCTTGTGGCCAGCTCTCCCCTCCTTGTGGCCCAGTCTCCTCCTTGGCCCAGCTCTCCCTCCTTGTGGCCAGCTCTCCCTCCTTGTGGCCCAGTTCTCCCTCCTTGTGGCCAGCTCTCTCCTCCTTGTGGCCCAGTTCTCCCTCCTTGTGGCTGGCTCTCCCTCCCTTGTGGCCCGGCTCTCCCTCCTTGTGGCCCATCCTCCCTCCCTGTGGCCCAGCTCTCCCTCCTTGTGGCCCAGCTCTCCTCCTTGTGGCCCGGTTCTCCCTCCTTGTGGCCAGCTCTCTCCCTCCCTGTAGCAGTTCTCCCTCCCTGTGGCCCGGCTCTCCCTCCTTGTGGCCCGGCTCTCCCTCCCTGTGGCCAGTTCACCCTCATGGCTCTCCCTCCTTGTGGCCCAGTTCTCCCTCCTTGTGGCCCGGCTCTCCCTCCTTGTGGCCCGGCTCTCCCTCCTTGTGGCCCGGCTCTCCCTCCCTGTGGCCCAACTCTGCCTCCTTGTGGCCCGGCTCTCCCTCCTTCATCTTCATAAAAACCATTAATATACTGTAGGAGGTGGGTCGGTGAGTACCTTGTGTCGCTGGTCGGGGCGTGTGGGGGGAGGGGAGGCGGCGTGTCATGACTGAGCAGTTCCCGGGCAGAGTGGCAGTAACAAGGCTGGCGTCACCACTCTCGCTCCAAGACTGACTTTCAGGAGCAGGTGTCCGTGTCCCGTGTCAGGTGTGGATTATGAGAGGTCACGTCAGGAGGTGAAAGTCCTTGTGGCCCGGCTCTCCCTCCTTGTGGCCCGGCTCTCCCTCCTTGTGGCCCGGCTCTCCCTCCCTGTGGCCCAACTCTGCCTCCTTGTGGCCCGGCTCTCCCTCCTTCATCTTCATAAAAACCATTAATATACTGTAGGAGGTGGGTCGGTGAGTACCTTGTGTCGCTGGTCGGGGCGTGTGGGGGGAGGGGAGGCGGCGTGTCATGACTGAGCAGTTCCCGGGCAGAGTGGCAGTAACAAGGCTGGCGTCACCACTCTCGCTCCAAGACTGACTTTCAGGAGCAGGTGTCCGTGTCCCGTGTCAGGTGTGGATTATGAGAGGTCACGTCAGGAGGTGAAAGTTGGAACGATCTGTCTTTCTGTCTGCCTGTCTGTCTGTCTGTCTGTCTGTCTGTATCTCTCTGGTCTAACTAAGAAGATATAAAGAACAAAAGATAAAACTGAAAGATACTCGTGGGAGCACAACAACTGATGGAGATATTTAGACACTTTCCGTGGAGGTGAGGTAATTGTGTGTGTGTGTGTGTGTGTGTGTGTTTATGCGATGATATGCAAATACTTCATAAACTAAGAATGGAGGTGAGAGTGAGGAACACACATATACACACACACACACACACACACACACTGGGTTCACTCATTGAAGATTCTGGTGGGTGACTCGCCAATAATGTCTCCCGTGTTTGTCTCTCAAAGTTTACTGAGGACACTGGTGAGACAGAGAGAGGGATGTGTGTGTTTTATCTAGGATCATATGCCTCCTCCATCTCTCCTATCCTGGGGGTAAGATAGTCAGCACCGACAATATGACAGGCGTCTCTCTCTCTCTCTCTCTCTCTCTCTCTCTCTCACAGTACTGCGCCGTGCTCCTTTAACCTCGGGGACTCGGGTTAAGTCTTCGTCCTCTTTCTCCCTCCCTACGTTGATCAACACCTCTCTTCCTCCACACTGCCTCTGGTCTTCACAGCTTTTAGCCGTGCCGTGCCCTGCCCTCTACTCTGTGGGTGCAGGAGCAGGAGAGAATGAATGTGAGTGTGGTCAGGGGAGATGTGGCATCAGGAGGGGACTCGTGAGGGTCAGCGGGGCGTTTAAAGTGTTGACGAGGTGAAGACTCTCAACGTGAAGAGCTCCTCCCCTTCCCTCTTACCCCCCTCTCTCTCTCTTTCTCTCCCACATTGTCCCTCACTAAGAGACGTCCTGTCACCGGCCTCATCCCTGGCTCTTCACACTCTTCACATATTGGTGGGTAGAGCACCAGTAGCCACAGATGAGGGTGTCACCAGGGCTTCAGGAGGCAGAGGATCCGAGTAGTGAGTCGTCTCTATAACTGCTGACGTAGGTGATGCCGAGGCTTACAGATTACTCCTTAGCCTCAACTGTCAGCCAGAAGTTTATAGTGATGTTAGGTTAGGTGAGGTGAGGTTAGGACTTTGGTTACGTTAGGTCAGGTCAGGTTTGTACAAGAGATGTTAACAATGTATCTATGGGACCAAAAAATCACTCGGATGGTGTCTGCTGCGGCCAGGTAAGTCACCCACCTGTGCCCTCTAACAGTTCTCACCTGTCTTGGTCATCTGTAATGGACGCTATTACCTGACACACTCACCGACTTCACTGGTTGAGGTCTTGCCCGTTAACGCCATTGGGCTCCTCGCTGCATCATCCTCGGCATGTTGTTACCTGGCGAGGCTTCATTACGTGTACAGTGTCACCTAATATGTTGTCGTACACCCAAGGTAATGTTTAAGTCTCTTCTGCCAGGTACACGTGACCGGTGAGATGAAGCGGGTGTGGCTGCCTCAAGGGGGGCAACTTAACTCCCTGATCATTCCGTTAACAGTTACCTTCACTTTCTTGTGATTAAAACTAATATTATTTTGATATTAGAATTTAAAGTTTATTTTGCCAGACCCTTACAGCGCCATATTGCACACCGTTGAGATCATTGATGTGACTGAATCTTCTGTGAGTTGCAACGCTCTTGAAAGGCAACTGATTAACATATTAAACTCCAGAACATCACCAGATATAAGGGACTACCTACTGGACCACAGCATCTTACCTGATACTGTACACGTGCAGCTCTCCCCACCGTCTGTCTTTACTTATTTTTTTATAATTAATATGATGGAATATAAAGGTGCGTGTGGTATAGGTAGGGCGTGGTCAGGGAGGCAGGTGTGGGCGTGGTCAGCAGTGTTCGGTGACTCGGCACTATGGACTGAAGGAAGTGTTGTGTTTGAGGGAGTTGATGTAGGTGACCTCCCTCCCTCCCTCCCTGCCTCAGTGTTTGTTCCTCTCCTCCTTCTCTTTACCTCACCCTTCAGTTCTCTCCCCTGTATGACTGTGTCTCCGCCATTTTCTCTCTCCCCTGTTCCTCCTTTCCTCTCTTATCTCTGTTGCCCGTCCAAGACACCACTACCTAACCTAACCACACTACCATGCCACACCCTTACCATGCCACACCCTTACCATGCCACACCCTTACCATGCCACATATTTCCACGTGCCACACCCTACTGTGCCACACCCTTACCATGCCACACCCTTACCGTGCCACACCCTTACCGTGCCACACCCTTACCGTGCCACACCCTTACCGTGCCACACCCTTACCGTGACTGACCAGACCACCTTAGAGTATCTGAGTCTTTGTTTACATTTCACTAGGTTGAGGTTTATGATGCCAGCTTCGTGCTCTCAGGTGTGTGGCGACGCTTACCTGCCTTCCTCAGAGACGTAATACCGAGGGTGTTTACTGCCCGCGTCCACCAGGTGGTTCAGGGGGAGTCACACGGGAAAGTTAATCACGGAGAGAATGGTACAGTTTTTGGTTGCCTCCTAACTTTGCCCTTCCATTCCCTTCCCAGCCCACCCCATCCCAGCCCACCCCATCCCAGCCCACCCCATCCCAGCCCACCCTAGCCCAGCCCTCCCCAGCCCAACTATAACGCTTTAGGTAGATTAGGACAGGGATTAATTTTGACAAGGGTCCATTACGACTATAAGGCCCCTTTTAAAAGTCACCGCCTGACGGTACCTATTAAAAAATACACCTTTTCAAGCTTGTTTTTTTATCTGCCCGGCTGATGTAGTTGGAATACATCACCAGTTAGTTAGCTCTCTGTCGCACAACCTTGCCTGACCTGACCTGACCTGACCTTGCCTTGCCTTACCTTGAGCCTGGCGGGCGGTCAGTGAAATAAGCTCTTTGACTATTTTGAAATGAGTTAGAACACACCTTTTCCTGCTCAGCTCACCACCACCTGCTCAGCTCACCACCACCTGCTCAGCTCACCACCACCTGCTCAGCTCACCACCACCTTCAGCTCACCACCACCTGCTCAGCTCACCACCACCTGCACAGCTTAGTTGGGCTTAATGCGTTTCACAAAAGCACATATCTGGTTAAAGTTGGTGGCGGCGTCAGCTTACAGGGGTGTGGTGTAGTGCAAAGTGTGGCGGCGTCAGCTTACAGGGGTGTGGTGTAGTGCAGAGTGTGGCGGCGTCAGCTTACAGGGGTGTGGTGTAGTGTAGCAGCGGTACTGTACAGACTCAAAGTAAACATTATGACTTGACTGAAAATGTAAATTGCATGAGCGTAAACACACGTAACTAACTTTTTAAAATGTCGTAATTGCATTGTAAGTTCAGCCTCTAACTAGACACTCAATACTAGTTTAGGAACAAAGTTGAGGCAGGGAATCTTTTTCACGGATTCTTCCATCCTAATTTGGTTTACCTGAGGGAAGTGAAGTCATCGTACACAGGTTGTTATGGTAAGAGTCATTCAGTGTAATATGGAAAACCGTTTACTGATTGTTTTAGCTAAAGCCGACCAGATGTATTCTTAACATCTTCACTACTAACTATTATGAATCTGGGCACTATGTTCCGTCATCATTATAATTAACCAAAAACCCTTTTAAGTGTAGAGTAAGCGAGTGAACCTAACCTAACCTAACCCTCTTATTTAGGAGTTTACTTATCAGGGTCGGCAGGCATAAGGTGAGTGTATGGTATTGACACTTAATCACATGTTTTTGTCGCTAATGAGACGATCATACTTACCTGAGTCACCTGGTGGGGGGGGGGGAGAAAAATATAGATTAATTTGTGTACTTTTTTGAGACAGGTGATGGATAGAGAGAACGTCTACCTGTTGTTAGAGTCTTAATGAACCTTTGATGGCGTTTAGATGTCAGTTGTGTCATCCGGTTACCAGGTGGAAAGTTAACATCTGTGAATCTTTTTATAAATCCTAAACCTCGACTTTTCCAAACTTTCCGCGCTGTTTTTTTTTTGTCTTCCAATTTCCGTAACAGGGATACGAGTTCGCTTCCAGTATTACGGTGGAGTCTCAATGCAATTTCGACGCCATTATGGCCGCCAAGTCTGCGTCATAACTTAAAGTAAGCCAGTTAGGTGCCTGCTTGAGACTCCTAGGTGAGGGGGCGGCGCAATGAGACACGTGCCTTTGAGAACCCGGGACGTGGGGTCAGGGCAAGGAGGGCAGGAAGGGATGCCGTGTGTGTGTGTGTGTGGTACAGGTGAGGGTGGTGATAGTAGTAGTAGTAGTGGGTTGTCGACACACACACCTGGGCCTCGTGAGCAACAGGTGTGTAGTACTGTATATAACTGTGAGTCCTCCCCTCCCCACCTCCCTGTTCCTCTGCTCCTCATCCCTCGTCTTGACTAAAGGAACATTGTTGTTTGGAGGACGTGTGTGTGTGTGTGTGTGTGTGTGTGTGTGTGTGTGTGTGTGTGTGTGTGTGTGTGTGTGTGTGTGTGTGTGTGTCTGTGTGTGTGTGTGTGTGTGTGTGTGTGTGTGTGTGTGTGTGTGTGTGTGTGTGTGTGTGTGTGTGTGTGTGTGTGTGTGTGTGTGTGTGTGTGTGTGTGTGTGTGTGTGTGTGTGTGTGTGTGTGTGTGTGTGTGTGTGTGTGTGTGTGTGTGTGTGTGTGTGTGTGTGTGTGTGTGTGTGTGTGTGTGTGTGTGTGTGTGTGTGTGTGTGTGTGTGTGTGTGTGTGTGTGTGTGTGTGTGTGTGTGTGTGTGTGTGTGTGTGTGTGTGTGTGTGTGTGTGTGTGTGTGTGTGTGTGTGTGTGTGTGTGTGTGTGTGTGTGTGTGTGTGTGTGTGTGTGTGTGTGTGTGTGTGTGTGTGTGTGTGTGTGTGTGTGTGTGTGTGTGTGTGTGTGTGTGTGTGTGTGTGTGTGTGTGTGTGTGTGTGTGTGTGTGTGTGTGTGTGTGTGTGTGTGTGTGTGTGTGTGTGTGTGTGTGTGTGTGTGTGTGTGTGTGTGTGTGTGTGTGTGTGTGTGTGTGTGTGTGTGTGTGTGTGTGTGTGTGTGTGTGTGTGTGTGTGTGTGTCCTGAGCTGAAACCAACAGATAACAGTTCAGGAAAATAGAGAACACAGGTGAGGTAGAGAACAATAGTAAATAACATGTGAACCAAAAAGAAATGGGTAATACACCCCCCATAGTAATACTGCCCCAGGTGCCCGTGCTGCAGGGGCGGGCGGGCAGGCTGTAAACTGTATTACCTGCAGCTAAAAAGTGCCATTCTCCGCCACAGTTTACCCCTCCCTCCCCTCGGAACAGGAAAAGTGCGGAGGGGGCTGGGGGTATAGATGTTTTTCTGTCAGGTCTGGCTTTTGTTTCACTGACTCGTGTGCCTCTGCTGCTGCTGCCTGCTACCTGTGCTGCTGTTCCTGCTACCTGTGATCTGCTTGTTCCTGCTACCTGTGATCTGCTGTTCCTGCTACCTGTGATCTGGTGTTCCTGTGACTGGTGTTCCTGCTACCTGTGATCTGCTGTTCCTGCTACCTGTGTCTGACCTGTGATCTGGTGTTCTGCTACCTGTCGTCCTGCTACCTGAGATCTGCTGTTCCTGCTACCTGAGATCTGCTGTTCCTGCTACCTGTGATCTGCTGTTCCTGCTACCTGAGATCTGCTGTTCCTGCTACCTGTGATCTGCTGTTCCTGCTACCTGTGATCTGCTGTTGCTGCTACCTGTGATCTGGTGTTCCTGCTACCTGTCGTCTGCTGTTCCTGCTACCTGAGATCTGCTGTTCCTGCTACCTGTGATCTGCTGTTCCTGCTACCTGAGATCTGCTGTTCCTGCTACCTGTCGTCTGCTGTAGCTAACGGTGGTCTTACATCAGCTGGTGTTGGATCCTCACTCGCCTCTATAATAGGTGCTGGTTATGCCACTCTTGCTGTATGGGGTGTATTGGCTCTGGTGGTGTAAGGCTCTGGTGGTGAGTGGTACAGGTGGTGAGTGGTACAGGTGGTGAGTGGTACAGGTGGTGAGTGGTACAGGTGGTTGTGCAGGTGGTGGCGGCGGAGTGTGTGGGCGAGACAGGTGAGGTGGTCCCAGGGTGAGGCTGGTGCCGGCGCCGCACGCTGCCACCTGTATACCTGAGGTGGACTCACCATTAACTCACCTGTGGCTCACTAATCACCAGGGGTGTATACAGAGGTGTGGTGGCGAGCATCACCGGAGAGATAAAACAGCCTCCAGGGGCGTGTTTTAAACGAGGGTGTGAGAAGTATTAAAGTAGGATGTTAGGGAGAGGAGAGGCGTGGCGCAGAGGTCGCGTGTGCTCCCCTCGGCGGGCGCAAGCACAGCAGCTCTCCTTCGTCACCCTGATCGTTACTGCTGTAGCCGCCCACTTCTTGTGGGGCGCCGCTGACACCCGACGCCTCACACCCCACCATGTGTCCCCCGCCCCCAGCGCCAGCAGGGTATTAGTTAAGGCCGGTAGTAGTAGACAGGTACACCTGGGAGGCGACGGTTCAGTCAGCCTCTCATGGTGCATTATTGAACCTCTTCTTTATTATATAGATTAACACGTTCCACACATTCCACGAAGGGGGGCGGCACTCGTGGACACATACCTGGCTCACCACATCCCCAGATGGTCTCACCGTCGGCCCGTGGAGGGTTGGCAGCTCTACTCCCTATATACTGCGAGAGAATGATGATGTATCTTCCCAGGTTTTGGCCCAAGTATAATGGAACATGACTTCCCAACACAGTGAATGGTGTTACTGGCGCCCCCGTTTCCAAAGTTCCACAGGCCTGCCAACTGTATGCGGGCCACACACGCGTTCTGCGATGTACTCGTCAAAACCCCGGCAAGATACTTCACTCTCTCGCTGTACATGATGGCTCTTAAGGCAAGTAGGTCCTCAACACTGCCATATCCTTCAGCAGTTAGTTCCTCTGGTAGTTAGGTTCTTGAACGACCAGTACATGAGGCAGCAAGATCTTTGGATATGGAACAGTTGGGTTAAAGAGGATGGGTAATGCTAGGCGGTGGAGGAGGAGGTTAGCGTGTGGAGAGGTGGAACAGTGGTGGATGTGGGTGTAATGGGTTATGTATGGGTGATAAGTTGTGGTGTGTGTTGATGAGTGGCGTGAGGAGGGACGGAGGAGTTTGTAGGTAAAGGTAGGAAGAAGAGAGAGAGGGGGAGTTATCCACAGACGGATAAAGTACTGTACATGTCCCCTTCCTCACTGTCAGTGGTAGGATGAGGAAGGGGTGTTTGTACCCTCCACCGTCCCTCCAACAGGTGCGTCAGTCATAATGAAGCAGGGACTCTGTGTTGACCTGTACTAGAGCATCTGGCAGTCAGTCATTTAACTTGTGGTGTTAGGCCGCTGTGTGTCATGAAAACTTTGACTTGTTGTTGGTGGTTCTTGTCAGGTTTCAGTTTTATCATTCCTCGAACTCTGCTTGTTCAGTGCCATGTGGAGCACCAGTGAGGGAAGGGAGGAAGGGAGGTAGGGAGGCAGAATAGATATGTCCAGATAATGTTTTAACCAGTATACTACAACCATACAACATTTTAACCTGTATACATGAACCATACAACATTTTAACCTGTATACATGAACCATACAACATTTTAACCTGTATACATAAACCATACAACATTTTAACCTGTATACATGAACCATACAACATTTTAACCTGTATACATGAACCATACAACATTTTAACTTGTATATATGAACCACACAACCGGAAATGCGAACTGATAATGGAATGAACACCGAGTGGTACTTTGGATTCACTTGACGTGTTCTGCAGGAGGTGTGTTGGAGAGCAGACGCCATCCTTGGGGGACACTGTCTCGCCTGTACCCGTAAGAGGCGACGAAGGGAAAAAGAATCGCGTATGAGAGAGGAGATAAAACGAGTCGGAATTTTTTACCTGGTGAGTGTCTCGGTAGGGTAGCTGGCAGTAGTGGTGGAGGCCAGTGTGGTGGAGGTGTGGAGGCCAGTGTGGTGGAGGTGTGGAGGCCAGTGTGGTGGAGGTGTGGAGGCCAGTGTGGTGGAGGTGTGGAGGCCAGTGTGGTGGAGGTGTGGAGGCCAGTGTGGTGGAGGTGTAGAGGCTGGTGTGGTGGGAGGTGTGGAGGTTAGTGGTGGGAGGTGTAGAGGCCAGTGTGGTGGAGGTGCAGAGGCCAGTGCAGGGAGGCCAGTGTGGGATCAAAGAGTGTGGTGTAAGGCCGCGGTGACGAAGCCCTGGTTAAAGCTGAGATGTTGCTCAATGCCCGACATTCTCAAGCAGACCCACCCTCCCTCACCCACCTCCCTCACCCACCTCCTCCCTCACCTCCCTCCCCCCTCACCTCCCTCCTCACCTCCTCACCTCCTCCTCCCTCACCTCCCTTCCTCCACCTCCCTTCCTCCCTCACCTCCTCCTCCTCCTCACCTCCTCACCTACCCTCCCTCACCTCCCTTCCTCCCTCACCTCACTTCCTCCCCCCACCTCCCTCACCTACCCTCCTCACCTCCTTCCTCCCTCACCTCCTCCTTCCTCCCCTCACCTCCTTCCTCCCCCACCACCTCCCTCACCCACTCTCCTCACCCTCCCGTTGTCCCCACCACCTCCTCATTAGGATCTTACAACCCCACGGCCACCACCACCCTCCCCACCACCACCCCACCACCACCCCACCTCCCCACCACCCCCACCCCCACCCCCACTCCCCCACCTCCCCTACCACCTCCCCACCTCCCACCCCCCACCACCTCCCTCACCACCACCTCCCACCTCCCCCACCTCCCCTACCACCACCACCTCCCCACCTCACCACTACCTCCCCACCTCCTACCTCCCACTCCCCACCTCCCTCACCCCACCACTACTCCCCACCTCACCACTACCTCCCTACCTCCCCTACCTCCCTTACCTCCCTACCTCACCACTACCTCCCCTACCTCCACCACCCAGGAGGTTGTCTCCTCCACCGTCACCCCCTTTTCATGTCCCCATAATGTCACATCTAAATTCAAATGAATTGTAAGTTTTTTACCTTTGTGGGACAACGCCGACACTCCCTCACATCACGGGATTAAAACACACGAGTCTTAAGGCTCTAACTGAATGAAGAATCGTAGTGTAAACTGGAATCCCGGAATGACATCGCTGGGGCCCGTGTTTACCCCAGCAGTCCCCCCCCCTTGCCCCCTTTCTAGCCCTCCCCAACCCCCTTGTCCCTCCCCAAGCTCCCAGCCCCTCCCCTGCCCCCTCCCCAAGGCCCCTCCTCTGCGGTTATTATTATTGAAACACATATAAGGCAGAGCAAGACTAGAGGACGCCAGTTCATTCAGCTTTGGCGAGTCGCGAATTAGGACTATACAAACTCTTGGTAATTTGACGAGTCTTTTATACTTAAAGAAAACAAAAATGTTTTTGCAGATTTGATGAGTCACCAACCTGGAAAATACAAATTACTGAAAAACTTGACGAATAGCGAACTGGGATTTTTTTTTTTTACTTTTAAATAACTATTTGTTGTGAAAGAGAAAATATTTTGCGTGTGTGTATGTGTGAATGCATGGTTGTGTGTGCGTAGCTGGGAATTTGTTTGTGTGGGGTGGGGTTTGCCTTGTTCAGGAGGGGCGCGGGGCTGGAGGTAATATCCCCCACACACAACTCCTATATTAATACTGTACTGCCTCCAGGAGTCATACGATTATAACTTGAGGGATTATGACTTGGCTCTAGGTTGGAGAGAGTTGTGGGAGTGAGAGGGTTGTGGGTGTTATGTGGGAGAGAGAGAGAGAGAGAGAGAGAGAGAGAGAGAGAGAGAGAGAGAGAGATGTGGGTGTTGATCTTGTGGGCAATGAACCAGAGTTAGGTAAGGTGTGCCCCAAGCGTAAGGATAAGAAACCCGTGTGTGTGTGTGTGTGTGTGTGTGTGTGTGTGTGTGTGTGTGTGTGTGTGTGTGTGTGTGTGTGTGTGTGTGTGTGTGTGTGTGTGTGTGTGTGTATGTGTGTGTGTGTGTGTGTGTGTGTGTGTGTGTGCCCTCCCACCCCTAACGGAGATTATATTTCCGCTTTATTGTTGGGAAGGGCGAGGCAGAGGAGGCGGCGGTAGGGGTGAGGCCTCCGCTCACTCACTCACTCTTTCTGTGTGTGTGTGTGTGTGTGTGTGTGTACTAGCCTCCCCCCCGTCAGACTCTTCCCCAGCCCCAGGTAAAAGGAGGTTTCCACACACCACCCTTGATTAGGGCAAAGCTTTATCTGCAGGAAGCGCTTTACCTGTAGGGAGAGCTTTATCTGCAGGAAGAGCTTTACCTGTAGGGAGAGCTTTATCTGCAGGAAGAGCTTTACCTGTAGGGAGAGCTTTATCTGCAGGAAGAGCTTTACCTGTAGGGAGAGCTTTATCTGCAGGAAGAGCTTTACCTGTAGGGAGAGCTTTATCTGCAGGAAGAGCTTTACCTGTAGGGAGAGCTTTATCTGCAGGAAGAGCTTTACCTGTAGGGAGAGCTTTATCTGCAGGAAGAGCTTTACCTGTAGGGAGAGCTTTATCTGCAGGAAGAGCTTTACCTGTAGGGAGAGCTTTATCTGCAGGAAGAGCTTTACCTGTAGGGAGAGCGTTACCTGCAGGAAGAGCTTTACCTGTAGGGAGAGCTTTATCTGTAGGGAGAGCTTTATGGGGAGCTTTATCTGCAGGAAGAGCTTTACCTGTAGGGAGAGCTTTATGGGGAGCTTTAGCTGCAGGAAGAGCTTTACCTCTAGGGAGAGCTTTACCTGAAGTTAATGATCTCATGGGCACAGGTTGTGTTAGTTCACCAGCAGGGACCGGGAGTCTTGCCTTATGTTACACAACCTGTCTTGACACATCCTAATGTCGAGGGTGTGGCCGGCATGTTTTAGTTCACAGGTGGATGGCAGGTGTTGGGTGGCAGGTGGACATGAAGTAGTGTGTTGGTAGACTTAACTAACAAAAAATGTGAAGGAATAAGGCAGGTGTGAGTCCGTCCTTCAAGGGAAAACTTATACAATACAGAGCGGATCATTTTGTCTGTCTGTCTGTACCGGGTGTAGAAGAAGACTCACCTTGAGTTTCTTTGGGTGGGTAAAGCTCAATCTCCCTCCAGTATATATCTCTCTGTTTTAAGTGCAAATCCTGAATAAATTATCACCGACCAAACTTGGAGCATTAGAGAGCATTTTATCGCTCCGAGTAATACAAGTTTACGACGCAGCAAACTACAGGTGTATGTGTTTTACTTTTACTCTTGTTTATACCGACTGTGAAATTCCCTTCCTCTGTGTCTGCTTAATGTTCCTGGGGGAGGGAAGACGGTGGGGAGGAGGTACAGCTACCTTAACGTCGACCCTGTATATAGCAGGAAAAGTGATGATGTTACTTAAAGCTTGTTAGTGAAGAAGGTACTTAGATACGTATAAGTAATAATTAAGTACCGAGGACACTTATTTAGGTAATGTTATCTCAGGTGTGATTTGTATTTACCTGTGAAACTCTTAAGACTCCTAACTTCATCCCGTTTTAAAAAAATTTCACTTAAAAAAAAATCAGAATACATTTGTTAATTAATAGTGGTTGTTTAAGCGTACTCCACCAGGTCACATTACACGGGCGGTGATACTAGATATGGCTGCATGTTAATTGTGGAAGGAGAGGGGAGGGGGGTGATGGCCCAGTGTTAGAGAATAGGGGGGTGGTGGAACCAGAGGGGCGATCTGGGACTAGTCGCTTCTATACCGGTAGTATTAGTAGTAGATGAGGGGTGATCTTCATGTGACCCGATATATAGATAGATATTTCCAACACCACACTGCCCACTACAAACGCGGCCCCTTCTGTGTGTAAGTGGAGGAAACACGATAGTGGGTCCTTACCTGTAGGAGGAGTAAGGTGAGTGAACGTGGTTAGTCTCTCGTTGCTCACCTGGTTGTGACCGCCTCGTGTTGGCTCACTTGGATGTCAGAGGCAGCGTGGGTGATAGAGCGGCCCGGCCCTCCACTCTGTCTGCTGTCACCACCACCACCACGAGCTGTCACCACCACCACGAGTTTCCACCACCACCACGAGCTGTCACCACCACCACGAGTTTCCACCACCACCACGAGCTGTCATCGCCACCACGAGTTTCCACCACCACCACCACGAGCAATCACCACCACCACGAGCAAGCACCACCACCACCACGAGCAATCACCACCACCACGAGCAATCACCACCACCACCACGAGCTGTCACCAGAATTGAAGTTAGGGTCGGGGTGGGGAAGGGGTGGGGGGGGGTATGGTACAAAATATTCTAATATGTAAAATTCATGTTATTACTTACATTGCTTATTCCACGGTATATATTTTATTTATTTATCGCCATCCAAGTCAGGTAGGTAGAGCGGTGGCTGATACAACGCTCGTCCTAAAGCTCACTAGTTCTCATCCGTGGCACCCTTAGTCCACCCATCTGTGAATGGGTCCCTACGTTCGTCTATACAAACCTCTTCGCGGTGAGTTTTGCGCGTAGGTTAATTTATTACGTTCCAGGGTGGGGTGGGGTAGGGTAGGGCAGGGTAGGGTAGGGTAGGGTAGGGTAGGGCAGGGCAGGGGAGGGTAGGGTAGGGTAGGGTAGGGTAGGGTAGGATGAGGTGGGGAGTGCGGGAACATAATACGGTGGAAAACCAATTAAGAGTGTAGGTAGGGAACCGTGTTTTGTTAAGTCGCTCGTGTACAGGTGGGCGCTCCTGTATTAATAGCTCCTCTGTATACAACTGCCTTCCTGGAAACCACAAAAGAAGCTTTTGGAAGATTAAGGATTATTTTCCGTCAATTTTATATAATTTGTGATGTGTGTTGTGTTGATGGTTACCTGGTGTTTACGTCACAACAAGTAATCCACACCAGCAGGTAAACGAGTAAAACGTGAAGAAATTAGTTTAAAAAGGGCAGATTACTCGTGAAGATCTTGGCTATACAAGACGACAGCTCCTGAAAAAGGCGCCTCGTGGGAATTATGTATTTCATTACGAGACGAGGACGCTTGAGGGTGTGGTGGAGACCCGAGCCACTTGACATTAAGTGTGTAAAAACCCTGAGGGGTTGAGGGTGTAACAGACGGTTCCCGGAAAGTGGACATTTGACCTCTTGAAGACCTCACGAGACTGTAAACATGTGGAGGAACCCGCCCTGGGACCCTTAACAAGGGCACTGTCTAGTTGATCCTTATTGGCCACACACACACACACACACACACACACACACACACTGCAGTTATTTGTGTGAGGGAGTTAATTTTCTCACCAAAATGAGGTAATATTTCTAAAGCATTGTGTGAAGACGCTCACTCCTGGAGGCGTAACCCTTCACCCTCCCTCCCTCCACACCCAGCCTTCTTCCCTCTCTCCACACCCTCCCCTCTTCCCTCTCTCCACACCCAGCCTTCTTCCCTCTCTCCACACCCTCCCCTCTTCCCTCTCTCCACACCCAGCCTTCTTCCCTCTCTCTACACCCTCCCCTCTTCACTCTCTCCACACCCAGCCTTCCTCCCTCTCTCTACACTCAACTTTTACGTCAAATGATCCTGTTTTGAGTTTTCTAACACCGTTCTTTACTCTGTGTGTGTGTGTGTGTGTGTGTGTGTGTGTGTGTGTGTGTGTGTGTGTGTGTGTGTGTGTGTGTGTGTGTGTGTGTGTGTGTGTGTGTGTGTGTGTGTGTGTGTGTGTGTGTGTGTGTGTGTGTGTGTGTGTGTGTGTGTGTGTGTGTGTGTGTGTGTGTGTGTGTGTGTGTGTGTGTGTGTGTGTGTGTGTGTGTGTAATAATACACACTGATCACCAAGTCTTAAGTTTTCTCACCAGACAACTTTATTAAATTTTTTAATTAAATTGTTGTTATAGGTTGTTCAGGCGGCCGGGATTATTAATTAAGTAACAACGTCTGGTCTTGGTGTGTGAGAGAGGAATAAGTTTTAACAAGGGTGATGAAGAGTTGGTCATACCTGTTTTAGTGTGTGTGTAGGGGGGGGGGTGTCGTCTGGTCAGGACAGCCACCTACTGGAGTTATTCTTAAAACCTCAGCGTGTTGTCTGAGGTCGTTCTCCCTATAGCTTTATGGCGGCGTTCTCAGAAGCCATGAGAGCCGTGTGGAGCCAGGGAGGTTTAGCCAGGGTTGGGAGACCAAACTCTCCTGGGTTAGGTCGGGTTGGGTTAGGTAAGGTTTGGTCGGGTTGGGTTAGGTTAGGTTACCTTTTGTCTTGTCCAGTAATCGTGTCTAGTAACGGTAGAGCCTCAGTGTTTTAATACAGTGTTATTTTATGAGTCGTCTCTCTCATCTTAACTTACAAGAAACCTTTGTGATCTCACGCACGGGCCAGGAACTCACTTGCGTGTTATGATTATACCGAAGAAGGCGGTGAAGGGGGAGGGACTTTATCTCTCTCTCCCCTAAATGTTTACTGTGTCGTCAGTCATAAGAAGCCAAAATGTGTGTTGTGGTGGAGGCGTCACTCATCCTCGCTGTCCAAGATCCTCACACACACACACACACACACACACACACACACACACACACACACACACACACACAGAGGTTGAGAACATTTGAGTGTGGTGTAGTATCAGGAGAGGTAGACCGTGTAGTGGGACAGGTACACCGTGTAGTGGGACAGGTACACCGTGTATCAGGAGAGGTACACCGTGTAGTGGGACAGGTACACCGTGTAGTGGGACAGGTACACCGTGTTGCAGGAGAGGTACACCGTGTAGTGGGACAGGTACACCGTGTAGTGGGACAGGTACACCGTGTTGCAGGAGAGGTACACCGTGTAGCAGGAGAGGCACACCGTGTAGTGGGACAGGTGTTGGTGTGTGTACCTGTGTGGTGGACAACTCCCAGGTAAGGGCGTCGGTTATTGAGTGGCAGAGTCTTCACATGCTGGCCACCCATATAATAGTTCGCCTTTAATACTCAACTAACTCCTAGTGTCGTCTGCTCAGTCCTGCTGCAGAAAACTCTCTCTTGGCTGCCGATTGTTGCACCTGTCGTGTGAGGACGGTTACATATTAGTTATTGTTGTATGGGGGGCGGTGGTGTGGTGTGGTGGCCAACAGCTCCTTACTTTCTTAATTATTTTGACTTGACACACTTTTTTGTACAAAAGGAAGTAGTGTGTCTGTTAGGTGATGCCCCCGGGCTGCCCAACTAACTGTCCCTCCTTCAGCACCTCATTACCCTAATAACAACCATATGGAGGTTTACTGTGTGTCGACCATGTCTTGGAGACCTGGTGCTGTGTGACGCTGTGGTCAGGACGGATTAATTCACGACTACCATGTGTGTCTCCTTCATCATGTGTTACCACTAGTGGTGTGGACTGGCTGCAACACGACCCCCTCCACCCTCTTATATTCCTCGTGTTGTTTCAGGAAGAGATGTTATAGACCTTACAGTGTGTTGTGAGTGTGACTGTGGCGGACGGGCGGCTACTGTGTTAGGGCCGGGTGGTGGCACTTGAATGAGCGGGTGGCCCGTGGCACGCAGGAGCCTGGGCCGTCCTGCTGCCGCTGGTGCTCCTCCTGCTGTGTTGCCATACGCCACCACCCGCCGCTCTCCTCTCTCTCTCTCAACATGGTGGATCCTGTACCTCTCCTCCCTTTCATTTAGTACATAATAAAGTTCCACTCCTCTATGTAGGAGCACTAAATGAGGGAGTGGAGGTGGGTGTTAGTGTGTGGCGGAGGTGTTATCCTTCACGTAATGTAACCCCCTCTATCCCGGCGGGGGGCAACGCGGGCGCCGCACAGCCACCTGCGCCTCCAGGTCAGGAGTGCCCAGCGCCACCACCCCGCACTCCGCCACGCGCCACCACACTGCCACCATCATCTCCACCACTACCGCCACCACCCCACCACCACCACCACCATCACATCACTACTAGTTATGGCGACCACTTTGGCTGTTGATCATGATGATGGAAAATACTTGGTGTTACCAGGACGGTAGAGGAGGATGGTGCCTCACTCCTCCAGTAACTGTGTCTCACTGTGCACTACATTATGAAGTGTATATAGTGATCCTTGTTGCAACACGTTGAATCTGTGCAAGAAATATATTGTTTTACCTCGTTGAGACTCCACACCGACCGTTTGTTTGGTAGTATTAGTGCGTGGTGACCCCCTCTACTACGTCACAGTGCCTCTACTCCCGCGCACTGGCTCAATACTTGTTCTAAATGTTTCATACTTTATACGCCGTCGACACTGATATGTTGTAGATATTAGTGCCAAGGAGAGCAGTACCTAGGAGAAACAGAGGTAGTACTTGTTGCTCCCGCGGCTGCCGGTGTTTGTCTTCTTGTGGTCGGCGACGCTGCCCACCACACTACCACACTACCACACACCCGCTGCTCAAGTGGCACTCCACACGCCACACCAGCGTCATCTCCACGAGGAGCACCTCTCCCCAGCTGCGTCATTATCTAACTGAGCCAGAACATCCAAGTTGTTCACTACTACGTGCAAGTCTGGACTAAGAAGGCCGGAGGAGCGACTGCACCTTGGCAACAGTGAAGGAATCGCTCCTGAGGGTGGGATGCGGAGTGGCGTCGGAGAGGTTGGTGGTGAGGTGTTGGCGAGTGTTGTAATGTGACTGTCGTCGTGGCGCGCGCCTCCCGTGTCTTGTGTAAGGAACCACTTGTTGTGTGTGACGCGTGCTGGCGGCGTGTGTGTGTCGCTCCGCCAGTCTCCACACGGTGTATTGTGTACTGCTGCCGTGAAGTGTTGGTGACTCGTGAACGATCACTTGGTGTACTGTACTGTTCACACACCCAGTCACTTGTGCTATTATATACGTGTATAGTGACTAGTGAACTTATCCACTATATGTTTCTTGTAGGTCCATTATGTATTTGTATGTATAGGTGTATAAAACGCTATACATACATACATACATACATACAGTGTTTAATTAAATGTAAGAGGTGAATTTGGTGAAGTGTTTCTGGTGCTGTGAGACACTGCAGGTCGGCGGCAATAGTGCTAATGAGGATAACTTGGTCAAGAGGCCCCGTGATGCTAAGTTATGGCGGTCATTAGGGGACTAGGTCAGGGGGGTACTAGGGGACTGGGTCAGGGGGGTATTTGGGGGCGTGTCACTGTCAAATTAGGGACTAAGTGAGGGCTGGTATGGGCTGTCGAGGAGCCACTGGGGACTAGGTCACGGAGAGGAGACACTAGGAGACTAGGTCAAGGGGAGACACTAGGAGACAAGGTTAAGGGGAGACACTAGGAGACTAGGTTAAGGGGAGGAGACACTAGGGGAGTAAGTCACAATAGGAGATTAGGTCAAAGGGAGGAGACTTGTGTGTCTTGTTGGTTTGTGTGGTAGTGTGTATCGCTTGTGGTAGGTTATGGTAAGAGTGAGTGAGAGGGAAGGGAGGAAGGAGGAGGAGAGCATGGTCTTCCCCTCACACCAAAACTACGTCACGTAACCCTCACTGTCTACACTACATTATTGAACATGGCCAACAGCGAGGCCTCTGGCTTTCAAGGAATGAAGCGGCGGCGTACGCGTTGCATCATCATTGGCGGTGTGTGTGGTGGAGAATGTATGAAAGAGGAGAAGGGATCGTATTAATGTATGGAAGCACGGGTGAGGGAGAGAGGCCATCGTAGTGTGGGAGGGAGGGAAGGGGACCATGTGGAGGGCAGGAGGGATGGTAGGGGTATTGAGGTGAGTGGAGGAAGGAAGGAAGGGGTTAACAGGCTGGCCACACACTCTCCATTGTTCCTGGTGTTCACTGCAGGACACTCGCCCGGCTTTAACGCAGCCAAAGGGGGAACTGGTGGAGAGGGTTAGATAATGTGGGACGCCGAGTGTGAGTGAGCGGCTTACACGACACACACACACACACACACACACACACACACACACACACACATACATGTACCCATCTACGGCTGTCGTAATGGTGTGTTGTGTGGTCGAGCTACAGCAGGTGGTGACGGTCGCAACAGGTGTGCGTGAGTGCTTCTGGGTGTCCTGTCACACACACACACACACACACACACACACACACACACACACACACAGACGTATAATTCTCTCTATATATTTTCAGATTAACCTAAAAAGTATCGTTCCTGCAGGTGTCCGTCAGGTGTGCCGATCGCTGAGGAAAAAAAATAGGTTTTGCTTTGGCATAATTGGCGGGTGTCGATTGTCGCCGTATTGTTCTGGGGGAGGGGTGAGGGGGTGGGGGCAGTGCACTCATGGTTATTCGGCCAACAGAATTATTACTGTTCAATTTTGGGCCAGAATTCCCTCGACACTTTTGATAACGTCTGGATATTGACTTTTGTGGGTCGTGTTTGTCATTTGTTTATATCTGGTGTAAATAACGCCTGACTAACAACACACACACACTATAATACTAAGCAAAATTTGAAAATAAATGTTAACTCTCCAATAGATGGTGCCAGATAATGTCCAGGGATATTTTTTTACGTAAATGCACATAATAATAATATTAATAATAATAATAATAATAATAATAATAATAATAATAATAATAATAATAATAATAATGATAATAATAATAATATTAATAATAATAATAATAATAATAGCAATAATATTAATAATAATAATAATAATAATAATAATAATAATAATAATTATATTAATAATAATAATAATAATAATAATTATATTAATAATAATAATAATAATACTTCACACCGTAATCAGTTGGAGCTGTGAAACTCCCAGGTGTGTGTGTGTGTGTGTGTGTGTGTACATTAATGTGTCGGTGGCGGACTTAACAGGTTTACGCCCTCAGTATCGGGATATTAGAATCCATTAAATCTCACCATAATCGTGTTTATTGCCTTACTGCGGTTATTAATACTGTACCGCCTTCACTATCACCACCCACCGCTACCACCACCCACCTCTACCACCCACCTCTACCACCACCCACCTCTACCACCACCCACCTCTACCACCACCCACCGCTACCACCTCACCCACTCCTACCACCTGCCACCCACTGCTACTACTCACCCACCCCTACCACCCACCTCTACCACACCACCTACCTCTACCACCACCCACCCCTACCACCACCCAACGCTACCACACCACCCATCTCTACCACTGCCCACCTCTACCACCACCCACCACAGCCACCACCCACCTCTACCACCACCACCCACCGCTACCACCACCCACCGCTACCACCACCCACCGCTACCACCACACCCACCGCTACCAACTCCCCACGCCACCACCCACCCTGGCCTCACCTCCTCACCCACCTCTACCACCACCCACCGCTACCACCACCCACCTCTTCTACCACACCACCTCACCAACCGCTACCACCACCCACCTCTACCACCACCACCAACCGCTACCACCACCCACCTCTATTACCACCCACTACTACTCACACTACTATCACAACCCACCGCCAACACCATTACCACCACCACCACCCACCTACAACTGCCTCCCACTCCCTACCACCACCCACCACTACCACTACCACCCACCACCACCACCAACCGCCACCACCACCCACCCTATTACCACCCACTACCACACCACTACCTCATCAAACCCACCGCCAACACCATTACCACCCATCACCACCCACCTACAACTACCACCTACCCCTACCACCACCCACCTACAACTACCACCTACCCCTACCACCACCCACCTACAACTACCACCTACCCCTACCACCACCCACCTACAACTACCACCTACCCCTACCACCACCTACCCCTACCACCACCTACCCCTACCACCACCCACCGCTACCACTACCACCTACCAGCCACGACCTGATTAAACCTTGAAGTATGTGTCTGTAGGTGTCTTTGTTTACAAGTGTGTGGAGGTGGTGGTGGTAGGGCTCCCAGGCTAGTAGGAACAACCATTATGTGGCCACACTAGTAGGAACAACCATTAAGTGGCCACTAGTAGGAATAACCATTAAGTGGCCACTAGTAGGAATAACCATTATGTGGCCACACTAATAGGAACAACCATTTCGTGGCCACACTAGTGGGAACAACCATTACGTGGCCACACGGACCATTACGTGGCCACACTGGTGACTATAACCACCCACCACCACAATTATCAGTCATCAGCATCACCTGTCACCTGGTTAATTAATGTTTAATACCTTCGTGTTGTCCCGGACTGTTGGCACACACACAGGTGCTTGGCGTTGAATGTTGAAAGAAAACTGTGTGTGTGTGTGTGTGTGTGTGTGTGTGTGTGTGTGTGTGTGTGTGTGTGTGTGTGTCGATTATGGTGAGTTATTAGTACACTGATATTAAATAGTGTTTTGTTTAATTATAATTGGGCTGACAGTGATAGGGTGCCATATTTTACCTGTTGGTTAGGTTACATTAGGTTGGCTTTGGTTAGGTTAGGTTAGGTTAAGAGTGGTTGGGTCAGGTAAGGTTTTGTTGGACCTGATTTTGTTAGGTTAGTCTTCTATGTAAACAGTTCAAGTTGATTATTATTGCTGCTGTTGTTTTCTTGTTTCTGCATTCATATTCCTGTACGTGTGTGTGTGTGTGTGTGTTTGTGTGTGTGTGTGTGTGTGTGTCTGTGTGTCTGTCTGTCTGTCTGTCTGTCTGGTACGGTACATGATTATCTCATCCCCCTCCCCTTTGTGTTGTACCCCTCCCCCTACCCCCCCCTCCCCTACCCCCCATCGGTCGTGTGTTTGATCTGAGAGCATCAATTAGACTCGAGGTATTATTATATTATTTTATTATTTGGTCGTGGCGTCGGTCGTGGGCTTCTGGTTATTGGTGGACAAATCTGTGTTAATCACATCTGGGGACTCATCTGGCTGTATGGGGGAGGGAGAGGTGAGGGGGAAGGAAGGAGGGGGAGATGTGGGAGGGGTGAGGGAAGGAAGGAGGGAGAGGTGAGGGAGGGAGGTGAAATATAATTAACACGTTCTAACTTAATTTAGCAAGGCGCCTACCTGTACTGGGCGCCATTTTAAGTGTGGCGCAATGTTTGATCTTATTTAAAAGTTGGTAATTAAGTGGAGACGTGTCAAGGGTAGTTAGGAGGACGGGGTAGGGGGGGGTGTGTTAAGGGATAGTGGAGGGTGGGGGAGAAACACACACACACACACACACACACACACACACACACACACACACACACTATTTAGGAATTGACGATAAAAATAGTTTAGTAATTCATCGTACAAGACGGTAAACAATATATACACTATTTGGATCGTGTTAAACCAGCCATTTTTGGAGACTGGAAACTGTGAAAGTCGTAAACCTGCGATATTTTATTTTATTTGTATTTATTTTTGATCTGAAATATTTTAGATTGGGATGCAGAGGAAACGGTGTGGGTGGAAAGTGTGTGTGGATGTCATTAAGGGGAGTAGTGGAGTGGATGTCATTAAGGGGAGTAGTGGAGTGTGGATGTCATTAAGGGGAGTAGTGGAGTGGATGTCATTAAGGGGAGTAGTGGAGTGGATGTCATTAAGGGGAGTAGTGGAGTGTGGATATCATTAAGTAGTGGAGTGTGGATGTGATTAAGGGGAGTAGTGTTGTGTGGATGTGATTAAGGGGAGGGTGTGGATGCTAAGGAGAAGAGGAGTGGATGTCATTAAGGGGAGTAGTGGAGTGTGGATGTCATTAAGGGGTAGATGATGTGTGGATGTCACAAGGGGAGTAGTGGAGTGATGTTGTGAGGGGTAGGTAGGTAAGGCACCTCACCCACACACTCCACCACACTCCCGCTGATACCCACATTACCACCGTGATTATGAGATATCTATTCAACCCCTCTCCCCTCACCCTACCCTCTCCCCCTCACCCTACCCCCCTCTCCCTCACCCTACCCCCTCCCCCACCCTACCCCCTCTCCCCCTCACCCTCCCCCCTCTCCCCTCTCTCCCTCTCCCCTCATCCATCCCCCTACCCCCATCACCCCACACTTCACGGTCTGGGTGATATGATGATGAATTCACCAGGATGATTGTCAGTGATTCAAGCGAGCGTATCATCATCTTGGGGGAGCCGATGATGAGGGTGGTGGTTTAGAGAGAGAGTTATGCTGGTCTTGTCCTGTTAACTAAATACGTCTACTTAACACCAATTATGTGACAAAATTAACCTATGCACAACAACTTCTAAATTGCAATCCCTCTCTTTATGTGTGTGTGTTTGTGTGCTTTGTGTGTGTGTGTGTGTGTGTGCTTGCGTGTGTTTGTGTGCTTGCGTGTTTGTGTGCTTGCGTGTGTTTGTGTGCTTGCGTGTGTTTGTGTGCTTGTGTGTGCTGGGCCTCCTCGCAGATGAGAGAGACGGTGGGTGATGCTGGTCAAACGTTTGGTAGATTAAGGTCTTAACCCAGGAACTAATTAATTTAATTTGAGGGGCGAGTTGACGGCCGTATGGTGGTAATCTGATTAGTGTGGGGAAGACGATTTAACTCGATCCCTCCCTCCACACTCCTCTTCTTCATTCTACTTTCTTTTTTCCTCCCTTCCTCCTCTTCATTCTGCTCTTTAGCCTCTTCTTCCTCCTCCTCTTTCTATTCTTCTTTTTCCTTTCCTTCTTCGTTTTACTGTTCCTACTCCTCTCCTTCCTCCTCCTCGTGTTCATGACCCCTACTACTGGTTTACATTAGGGCCGTAATATGACCTTAAGTGCCTCTCTTATTATATGTGGCACCTGTCTCACCTGCTGGCCCTGACCCACTTACCTGTGTTTTTTAATGAGGTTGTTGTTGCCTTGTGGGTTATGATGGTGTCGTGGGTTAATGTGGGTTACAGTGATGCCATGGGTTATGGGGAGATACATAAGCCCTGGATACAGTGTCGGAATACATGACCCCGGGATACAGTGTCAGGGAGATACATAACCCCGGGATACAGTGTCAGGGAGCAGTGCCGCCAGGGTATTGTAGAGGTGACAGTGAAGGGCCCAGAGGTGTGGCTGGTGTCTTGTGGCGAGAACCTTGTTGGTCTTCAGGTGTTGGTCACGATAGGCGGCGACTCTCAGCTCAAAGTTGTCTTGAGCTCAGAACACAGCATCATCTTCGAGCTTAATGAGCAGAGTGTTAGCGTTGATCTCAGAACCCAGCTGTGGCAATGCGCGAGAGACAACAGCTTGTGTGGATATTACGACCTGATCACATTACGATATTGACGTGTGTGTGTGTGTGTGTGTGTGTGTGTGTGTGTGTGTGTGTGTGTGTGTGTGTGTGTGTGTGTGTGTGTGTGTGTGATTATATAAAGGTGGATAATTGTTTACTGCTGGGATTAAGTGTACATAATTATATGTACATTTGTTGTGATTAGATGTGATTCGTAATTAAATATCAACAACTTTGGAGAGATTAGTTAATTAGTTATGGTTCCCATTTAGATATCCCCCCCCCCCCCCCCCCTTCCTCTCCTCTCTCTCTCTCTCTTTTCTCCCTCTTTTATCTCTCCTCACTCTGTTCCTCCATTTCTCCTCACCACCATTTATTTCCGTCTCTCGATTCCCCTTGCCTCTTCCTCTTACCTCCTCCTCCTCCTCCTCATCTCTCTTACCTCCTCCCCTTCCTCCTCGGCGGCTGCTTTATCTGCCTCCGTTTCCTCTTATACGACTTGGCTGAGTCTGGTGGGTGTAGCCTCACCTCCCCTCACTTTCTCTCACCTCCCCTACCCTGGCACCCCCTACACCTACTCTCACATCCCCTCATCCCCTGCACCCCTCCCTCGCCTCTCACAACCTCTCCCTTGAGGCCTGGAGTGAGGGAGACACGTCCAACCCCTTGAGGGCTGACCTTGGCCCTCTCCCTGTACACATTTCTTGTCGTGTTAGGACTACTCTCCCAGGCTCAATCTCTCTCACTCCCTCTCCTGCCCTCCTCCCCGGCCCTCCCTCCCTCCCTCCCCGGCCCTCCCTTCCCCGGCCCTCCCCTCCCCCCGGCCCTCCCTCCCCGGCCCTCCCTCCCCGGCCCCTCCCTCCCTCCCCCTGCCCTCCCTCCCTCCCCCCCCCTCCCCCTCCCTCCCCTCCCCGGCCCTCCCTCCTCCCTCCCCGGCCCTCCCTCCCCCGGCCCTCCCTCCCTCCCCGGCCCTCCCTCCCTCCCTCCGGCCCTCCCTCCCTCCCCGGCCCTCCCTCCCTCCCCGGCCTCTCCTCCTGCCCTCTCTCCTCCTGCCACTCTCACTCCTGGTCACACGTCACAGACACTTTCCACTCTCCCCTCTCCCCCTCTCACTCCTGATCACTCTCTGCACACACACACACACACACACACACACACACACTCTCTCACTCTCACTCTTCTGCTCTCCTCTCACACTCCCCTTCTTCCCTCTCACCACTCATCCTCCCTCTCCTCTGGTATATAGATCCCGTGTTAGCCAGGACATAGATATATACTCAACAGTCAGTCACCAAGAAGAGTGGGTGATGTGTGAAGCACCATTAGAGTTGTCACGTGGAGCATCATTATAGGGCAGCAGCTACTGTAAGACGCGCCATAACACGTGTTTCCTCCCGCCACAGTTTGATAGTTTAGCTCTGTGGTGGTGGTGCTCTTTCCCAGCCACTCTGATAAAATTATTACTTTTTCTCAAACTTTGGGCTGTTTTTATGCTGGTTTTTCTTCTTATTTTTTCCGAAACTTTGGATTTTTTTCCCCGAGCGTTGACCAAATATTATTTTTCGAGACTTTCGGACAATTTGTATTTTTTTTCATTTTAGAAACTCCAGGAATAATTTACTTTTTTTTTTAAACGTTTGGGAAAAAATACCACGTCTTCTAAAAGGTTATTTTTTAAACTACGAGAAAAATAGTTATCTATTGTACGTAGTAATACCTGGGAACATAAGAGGTTATTGAATTGTATGTAGCAGCAGTCTGGTAACTCTCGCCATGAATGACCTGACATGCTGGCTTAAGGTCAGGGGTCACCACCTGCCTGTGTGGGGGGGCTCTTGAGGTAGGCCTGGGGCAAGAGGTAAGGAGGAGGAGGAGGAGGCAGCCACTTAAGAAAAGTAAGAGAAGATGAGTGCGTGGTGAGGAGCCCTTCAGACGTGGCTCACACACCACCACACACACACACCACCACACACACACACACACACACACACACACACACACACACACCACAACCACCACCACCCCCACCACCACCCACCACCACCACCACCACCACCACCACCACCACCACCACCACACCACCACCACACACCACACCACCACCACCACCACCACCACCACCACCACCACCACCACCACCACCACCACCACCACCACCAACCACAACCACCACCACACACACACACACACACACACACACACACACACACACACACACACACACACACCACACACACACACACACACACCACCACCACACACACACACCACCACACACACACACACACACACACCACACACACACACACCACCACCACCACCACCACCACCACACCACCACCACCACCACCACCACCACCACCCACCAACACCACCACACCACACCACCCACACACACACACACACACACACACACACACACACACACACACACACACACACACACACACACACCACACCAACCACACCACCACCACCACCACCACCACCACCACCACACACACACACACACACACACACACACACACACACACACACACACACACACACACACACACACACACACACACACACACACACACACACCACACCACACACACACACACACACACACACACACACACACACACACACACACACACACACACACACACACACACACACCACCACACACACCACCACACACACCACCACACACACACACACACACACACACACACACACACACACACACACACACACACACACACACACACACACACACACACACACACACATTTAAAAGACTCTCTGGCACTCACTGTCTCTCAGCTACCCACACAGTCTTTCAGCCTCATTAAGACTCCCAGTCACATTGAGAGTCTCGGCTCACCTGGGGGGGAATGTTACACCGTAGTTCAGGTAATTACCTTTAATTAGGGGAATTGGCGCCGGTATGACATTATTATATTGTTTGGGGAAGTTGGCAAATTATTAATTGCAGGTCTCCAACCCTAACCTAACCCTAACCTAACTTCTTCTCATTATTTTTGAAACAAGAATTATAATTAAAGTCTTCGTTCGTAAATGAGGATACTCTCTCTCTCTCTCTCTCTCTCTCTCTCTCTCTCTCTCTCTCTCTCTCTCTCTCTCTCTCAAGACCATTGTGGTAGTCTGTGTTTTTCTGTGAGCGTCGATCGGTAATGAGAGGTTTATTGTTACGGTTTTTACTGTATTTCTTTGTGAATTCGGGCACTGTGGTGGGTCTTGTTGAGAGAGAGAGAGAGAGAGAGAGAGAGAAAAGAGTCGTCATCAGGATCCACCGTTCTCATCTGTTATTTTTTTTCTCTACATATCAAAGGCGCTCATCAAAGGTATGGCCCCTCTCTCTCTTGGTGTTTCCCTCTTCCTCTTCCTCCTCCTGCTCTTCCTCCTCCTGCTCTTCCTCCTCCTCCTCCTCCTCCCTCCTCCTCCTCCTCCTCCTCCTTCCTGCTGGGGGTAATGGTGATGGTGTAGGTCGCTCTCAGCTATCTCTACCACCATCACTATCATCACTGCCTCGTCTGGTACTTTCTTCTCCTCCACCCCCCACACCTACTCTACGTACCTCCGCCTCAACGGGTAATCAGTCCGTATGTTCGTGTCGAGATATTGAACCAAACTCCTCTCCCATCACCCCTCCCTATATTCTTCCTCCCATCCCCCTTCACATCACTCCACCTCCCCCTCTCCCATCACTCCCCCCTCCCATCACCCCACTCCCTATATTCTTCCTCCCATCCCCTTCCCACATCACTCCACCTCCCCCCTCCATCACTCAACCCCCCTATCTCCCATCCCATTCCCCCATCCTACTCACCAAATGCCGAAGTCCGTCACTAGAATCATAATATTTACAGCATCAACCCCAAGAATAGAAATTTTCACCTTTACGCCAATTTGAGATTAGGAATGGACCCGAAAGAAGTTGTTGAGTCAGGAAGACGTGTATAAGGCTGACGACTCATCCTCCAGAAATTGTTGAACTCGTCATTGGGATTCCATCATGTTACAGGAAGCCAAATGATAGAGTTTTCTGTAGAGTTCGTGATGGGAGAGAGAGAGAGAGAGAGCACAAAAGCCGAATAAATCAACACTCGGGCGTAACACCTCGCACCTGTATTATGAGATTACTTGTTTCCGGGAAATAGTTGGTGTGTTGGGGTTGGTCTTTGTCTCTTTTTCGTCCTTGGGCGGGCGGACGGACTGGCTGGGTGGGTGGGCGGACTGGGTGGGTGGGCGGGCTGGCTGGGTGGGTGGGCAGGCTGGCTGGGTGGGTGTGCGAGCGGACTGGCTGGTGTGGGCCTTACTGACTGGCTGGTGAGTGGGCGGGCTGGTGGGTGGGTGGGCAGGCTGGCTGGTGGGTGGGAGGTGTGATTTATCATTGAACTACCAACACCACTGAGCTCTGGACTATTTAATACTGTTACTATTATTATTTTTTATTTCAACCCCTGAATATGAGAGAGAGAGGATTTGTGAAGGAGTGTGTGTGTGTGTGTGTGTGTGTGTGTGTGTGTGTGTGTGTGTGTGTGTGTGTGTGTGTGTGCGTGCGTGTGTGTGTGTGGCGTAAGCCTGGGGTATCCACTGATCCACCACGTCATCCACAATGTATGTCTGCTGCTGTGTTGCTCCACCGAGGCAGGGGGACACGCTCCTCCTCACCACACTCGCCCTCACTTCACTTTACCAGAACTAACTCTCACTTGCTCCTTTTAGCCACCTCTCCCAACCTCACCCATCGCCCTCACCCACCACCCCCAACCTCACCTTCCCTAACCTCACCCACCACTCTCACCCACAGCCCTACCCACAGCCCTACTCCACCGCCCTCCCACCGCTCCTCACCCACTGTTCACACCACTCCTCCTCACCCACCGCCCTCACCCACCGTTCTCACCCACCGCCCTCACCCACCGTTCTCACCCACCGCCCTCACCCACCCAACCTCACCCACCCAACCTCACCCACTTCTCACCCACCACCCTCACCCACCACTCTCACCCACCCAACCTCACCCACTGCTCACCACCACCCTCACCCACCACTACCCACCGCCCACCCCACAAACTCGACACATGATATACACTTTTCTTTTTCGTCCCGATGCAGTAGTGGTGCAGTGACCTTGATCCTTGTGAGAGAGAGAGAGAGAGAGAGAGAGAGAGAGAGAGAGAGAGTAGAAGGGTGTGACGTAAGGAGGGGGTAGAAGGGTGTGACGTAAGGAGGGGTGGAGGTTGAGCCTGCGATTACATGTGAGGAGAAAAAACAAAGAAAGGGAGCACGGAGGGAGAAGGGCGAACGGGTGAGACAATAAGGGAGAGGGAGGGAGGGTGAGAATGAGACCGAGCCATTCACGGAGGGGAGGGAGATGTTGTGGAGGGCGTGGCACCCCTCCCCCACCCCGGCCCAACTTTCTTGTCTGTTCAATAATTGTCTTTCCACCACCACCACCCACCCTGCTCTCTTTAATGACGGTAATAAAGATGAATTACTTTGATAAGAAATGAATCGGTTGTCTTGAGTCTGATTTGGAAAACGCGCGCACCCACAGACAGACTGACAGACAGACAGACAGACAGACAGACAGACAGACAGACAGACAGCGAGAGAGAATGTCATTATCGTCAATTGTACTGGTGGTCCCAGTAATGTCTCCAGGAGAAATAATAGAGATTTAGAGAAGTTAATCCCGAGATTCCCTGAGTGTGGAGTACCGGGGTTGATGTTAACTTACTGGGGTTACCGGGGGAAGGTGTTAACTTACCGGGAAGGTTTAATCATCAGTTACTGGGAAGGTGTTAACTTACTGGGGTTACTGGGGAAGGTGTTAATTTACTGGGGTTACCGGGGAAGGTGTTAATTTATTGGGGTTACCGGTTGATGTTAACTTACTAGTTACGGGGAAAGTGTTAACTTACTGGGGTTACCGGGGAATGTTAATTTAGGGGTTACCGGGGTTGATGTTAACTTACTGGGGTTACCGGGGAAAGTGTTAACTTACTGGGGTTACCGAATGTTAACTACTGAGTTACCGGGGAAGTTGTTAACTTACTTGGGTTACCGGGGTTGATGTTAACTTACTGGGGTTACTGGGGAAAGTGTTAACTTACTGGGGTTACCGGGGAAGGTGTTAACTTACTGGGGTTACCGGGGAAGGTGTTAACTTACTGGGGTTGGGGAAGGTGTTAACTTACTGGGGTTACTGGGAAAGTGTTAACTTACGGGGTTACTGGGGAAGGTGTTAACTTACTGGGGTTACTGGGGAAGGTGTTAACTTACTGGGGTTACCGGGGAAGGTGTTAACTTACTGGGGTTACCGGGGAAGGTGTTAACTTACTGGGGTTACTGGGTTGATGTTAACTTACTGGGGTTACCGGGGAAGGTGTTAACTTACTGGGGTTACTGAAAGGTGTTAACTTACTGGGGTTACCGGGGAAGGTGTTAACTTACTGTGGTTACCGGGGAAGGTGTTAACTTACTGGGGTTACTGGGTTGATGTTAATCAACGGGGTTAGAAGGTGTTAACTTACTGGGGTTACTGGGGTGGTGGTGGTGGTGTATATGCCGTGTTAACCACCAGTACATTACCGGGAGTCTCTGCTCTACCGGGGAGATATACGTTCAAATTTTGGTGTGTTGTGAATGACATGTGTGGAGGTGGCAGATGTGTGTGTGTGTGTGTGTGTGTGTGTGTGTGTGTGTGATAACATTAGCTAGTGGGTATGGTAATGAGACTAGCCTGGGGCACATATCATCCCCCCTCTACAACTACCCTCCTCACCCCTCCTACCCTCCCCTTTCTCTATCACCCTTCCTCCCCCTTCCTGCCTTTGGTAAGGTAGGTCAGGTGGCAGTGAGGCGGGTCGTATTTATTACCTGTTCTCACCTCTCCGTCGCCTCACTGACCGAGGATATGATTAATTCACATCATTTATATTCACGCTGTTTGTTTGTGTCTATCTGAGAGAGAGTTGATCGCCTGTACTAACGATCATTCATGTCACGGGGAATAGTTTTTTATAACACGAAAACTTTTACTGTTAATTATTGTTGGGAAATTTATGTGTTTAAAATGATGACGTCACCTGATTAATGATGGCGTCACCTGATTAATGATGACGTCACCTGATTAAATTGTCTCACCTGATGGCTTTGAAGTTTAATACAGCAGCGTTTATTGTGGCTGGGGAGGGAGGTAGAAGACTGTGAGGTAAGGAGGAGGGAGGAGGAAGGAGGGAGGGAGGTAGAAGACTGTGAGGTAAGGAGGGAGGGAGGTAAGACTGTGAGGTAGGGGAGGGAGAGCCTGCGATGAGATGTGAGAAGAACAAATAAAGGATAAAATGATGGAGCTAAAAATTACTGAGAGCTCCCTTTATGAAATACTGTACAGGTTTATTGTTAGCCCTCTCGTCGCTGCAGGAGGGTATAACATTACACACACACACACCTGTTGGTATTAGGCACAGGTGTGGGTATTGGAACAGAGTGTGAAGTGTCCCAGATAATGGTGTAAAGATTTCTTTAACCCAATTTTCGGTTTTCTATTCGTGAATTACGGAGAGTAGTGTGTGTGTGTGTGTGTGTGTGTGTGTGTGTGTGTGTGTGTGTGTGTGTGTGTGTGTGTGTGTGTGTGTGTGTGTGTGTGTGTGTGTGTGTGTGTGTGTGTGTGTGTGTGTGTGTGTGTGTGTGTGTGTGTGTGTGTGTGTGTGTGTGTGTGTGTGTGTGTGTGTGTGTGTGTGTGTGTGTGTGTGTGTGTGTGTGTGTGTGTGTGTGTGTGTGTGTGTGTGTGTGTGTGTGTGTGTGTGTGTGTGTGTGTGTGTGTGTGTGTGTGTGTGTGTGTGTGTGTGTGTGTGTGTGTGTGTGTGTGTGTGTGTGTGTGTGTGTGTGTGTGTGTGTGTGTGTGTGTGTGTGTGTGTGTGTGTGTGTGTGTGTGTGTGTGTGTGTGTGTGTGTGTGTGTGTGTGTGTGTGTGTGTGTGTGTGTGTGTGTGTGTGTGTGTGTGTGTGTGTGTGTGTGTGTGTGTGTGTGTGTGTGTGTGTGTGTGTGTGTGTGTGTGTGTGTGTGTGTGTGTGTGTGTGTGTGTGTGTGTGTGTGTGTGTGTGTGTGTGTGTGTGTGTGTGTGTGTGTGTGTGTGTGTGTGTGTGTGTGTGTGTGTGTGTGTTTTTTTGAATATATACAAGTACTGTCGTTCTGGGTCACTGTCCACTATTTATATTGCCTTGAGTGGGGGTTCTGGGACCAGGTATTGTATGGTGGGTGGGTGGGAGGAGGGAGATGTCTAAGTGATTTTGGGTGGCAGGAAGAAGGGCTGACGGATGGGTGGCAGGGGGGGGGATGTGGGTGGTTGTGGGTGGCGCTGGAGTGTGATGGGAAGGAGGAACAACTGATAGGTGGTGGTACTCGTGACTCCCCTGTGTGGGTCACCAGGGTAGTACACATCGTTACTGTCTCGCTTCACCAAATTCACCTGTTGTTGTTGAGCGTGATGCAGTAGTATTGATCTTGTGAATAATGGCTACATTTGTTCTTTTCCTCCACAGAGAACTGTATGATAAAGTGATAATAGAAGTGAACTTTGAAAGACTGAATACCGTGGTAGTGGTGGAGGCGTGGTGTGTGTGTGTGTGTGGAGGTGGTATGATGGTGTCCAGTGATGCGTCGTCGTCCCCAGACATGTGAACAACAGCTGGTGCTGCCACACCTCGGCTCCTGCCTCGCAAATCTCACTCGATAAGTGGTGCACGGGCCACACGCCGAGTGCCATAAGGAGTGCCGTGAGTGGTGCCACACACATGTGAAGTCCTGTACGTGGTGCTGTATTCCTGTTACAGGCATCGTGCCATACGTCAAGTTCAGCACGTAAAGTGGCAGACTGGGTCGTGGGCACGATAAAAGAGTAAGTTGTTGAGTCGGCTGCTGCGGGGCGGGTCGGGTGGCAGCACCAAGCAGCCCTCCCAGAGTGGCCCTGAGCTCGGCGAGGCCGGAGTGGCGCCCAACCCCGTAGTAGCCGCCCGCAGCACTAGTGGACGCCGCCGGGAGACAGTGGCCGTCAGTACACCCTCCACCGGCGGCGCCTCCCCCAGGGAGCTATTTCATCAACAGCAGCAGCAATCCGGCCAGACGCCACAGAAGGCGGGTGTGGAGAGGTCCTCGTCATGGAAGTACACACACGACCACACGCCAGACTCCTTCAGCATCAATAGCTCTCCTTCCATACTGGATGGTCGTGGGGGAGCGGGACTGCAGGGTCGAGCTGAGGAAACCCAAACTATTGAGAAGAGTCAGAGCTGGAGCGGCGACAGGTTACTGGACTGTGCCACTGATTCTGGGTCCAGCCGAGGTGGTACTAACAACAGCAGCCGAGCAGGAAGTGGCAGCCCAACCGGTAGTCGCACCGGCACCAGCAGCCCCGCCAGCTGTGGCCAGCAAAGAGAGGGTGGTGGTGGCCCCTCTAGCCTGCCTAGCAGCAGCCGGGCAGGGAGCAGGGCAGGTAGCCGTGCGGGCAGTGACCGGGGCGACTCTACCCCCAGCAGCGCGGTATGATCACCCAGTCGACCATTCACCTCGACTCTCCACTCAGACTGACGCCGACGGCTACGAGAACGTTGAGTTACCATCACCTCAGCGGGACAGCGGCGACAACAGCAGCAGCGAGCAAGGCAGCTCAAGTCGTCAGCATGGGTCACGACTGAGCGTGAAGAGCAGTGGGCGTCGGTCCCGCAGGCCCAGCCCACGACGCCAGGGCATCCTCACTAAGGCCGCACAAGAGTCACAAGAAAGATCAGACAGCCGTGACAGCAGCCGAGTCCGGGGCAGCAGCGTGCGGGGGACCGTTCCCAGCATCTCTCTTAGTACCTCCAGTCCCGTGCCGCCACCCAAGGCGTCCGTTAACCGATCTCCTTCACGAAAATCTCGTCGTTCACCAAACAGGTCCCCCAGCCGACCTCCAAGCCGTTCTCCTAGTCGATCAGACAGCCGAAGGAGAGACAGCCGAAGAAACAGTCGATCTCCCAACAGGGGTCCCAATGGGTCACCAGCTAGGCACCTAGTAGGTCACCCGTGAGGATGCCCAGCAGACAGCCACCCGGTGACCCCTGGACCCGTATGGTGGGTCCACAAGACCAGACACAGATGCGTTATAATGGAGAACCGCAACCACCCGCCGGCCCGAGGAGCATGTCCTATGAAGAAGGAAGGATGTCTGGGGCCCGCAGCCCCCAGCCGCCCCTCTGGAAGGCTCGCTCGTGGCAACAGTACAGTGTTGGCCACAGCACCCCGCAGAGTGAGCGCGCCCGGCAACTGGCCAAGAGTCGGTCGTGGCAGCAGCAGCAGTCCACCATCATGGGCCACTCCGCCGATGCTGGCATAGGACGTCGACACCATCACATCACGCGGCAGGAAGCTGTGCAGGCACATCCAACTGCCCCCATGGGTAAGAGCCGCTCCTGGCAGCAGAGCCACGACGCTGACCCTGTGCCCGGCCCCCTCCCACGCACCTACACCGGCTCGGAGCGGCGGGGGCGGCGTTCCTCCATACGTCTGGCGCCACCCTCGCCTCCACGCCCCAGCCCGCCCTCCTACTCTCAATCCCCAGCCAGATCCCCGTTAGCTGCCCTGCCACCCCAGCCTCACCCCTCACCCAACACACACACGACCATACATGACATGCAAGCTCACCTCCAACACCGCCACCAACCACCAGTGCGCACTCAGACCAGTGTGGGAAGTTACACTTCTGGCACAATGACTCCACATTTAACAGATTATGTGGAGTTACGTAACTACGAGGCCATGGAACGACAGCAGCAGCAACAGCAGGAGTATGTGGACCTGAGGCAGTACCAGGCCGACCAGCTCCGCACTACCGGCAGACCCCGTGTGGCGAGAGCGTTATTATAACAACCGCTACAGTATCTCAGCTCAAGCAGCTGCAACAGCAACAGCTGCAACAACAACATTTGCATCACCAACAGCTGCACCAGCAGCAGTTGCAGCAACAACAGTTGCAGCAACAACAGTTGCAGCAACAGCAGTTGCAGCAACAGCAGCAACAACAGCAACAATACCAAAAACAGCAGTTGCAACAACAGCAAGCGCAACAGTTCTTGCGGCAGAAACAGCAACAGCGGTCATTTCAACATCAAAAGTCAATCATGCAACAGACCGCCTATGATGCTAGTCATTATGGCTCTCCTGCACAGTTAGACGGGGAGTACGCCTCGCTACAAGAGGTGCGGGATGCTATGATACGTAACGGCTCTATACGGGACCCGAAGATGAGGGAAGGTCCAGTGAGAGACGTACCTGTAGGTACGGTCCGTTACCGCTTTTCCACAGCTGCCCAGGCCAAGCAACAACCACATAACCACAGTTCTCGCCCTGGACCAGTTAAGTCCTCGTCGCTCATGACCTCCCAAGAGCTCCTCAACACACTCAAGAGGCAACTGGCACTGTCCTCTCCCACCCGCACTACTCGGAGCAAGAGCATGGAGGCTGGGCGGGCAGCGGCGGCGCTCAGTGCCGAGAGTGGGCGTGATGAGGCAGGAGGCAGGGAAGTGACTGACGAAGGAATAACGGATCGCCTCTCCCCTGCCCTCCTGGCCTTGGTGGCGGAGAAACGGGAGCGCCTCAAACGGTCTACAGGCGCCTTCTCAGGTAGCGGCGGGGGACGCGTGGCAGTGTTGCGCCAGGTCACCGCGCCACCAGCGAGATGTACAGTAGAAACCCTTCACACGCCGCCGCCGGACTACCTGCTGCCCTCACCCCACACTGCCTCGCTGTCATCTGCATGTACACTGCACTCACACCACACAGTACACACAACACCTACACAGTCCGCCATACCTCTTATAGATGTATTTGCTAAGTGGTTATTTCAGATTGAAGTAGTTTGCTAGATTCTGTCATTTGTCCCCAAATTTAACTGTGTCCCTGACTGGCTCTCTTTGTCACGACCACTTGTGTATGTCACTTAAGTATGGCAGCATTATGTGATGTCCTGTTATCAGTAAAGTAATAGTCCTCAGTAATGTTTCATATTTTGTCATAGTTTTGTGTTTGTGTATTTACTACCGTTTATACCTACCCCCTCTCCTCCCCCTCCCCTCCCCTCCCCTCCCCTCTCCTCCTCCCCCTCCCCTGCCTCCCCACCCTCACCACCCCCCTACCCAACATCTGGCTATTGTCATGATGGGTTTACGTGTCATGAAACTCACCCATTGTCATGACATGTTTACCTGCTTTCATGACAGCCTCCACCTGCGCCACACTCCCCTCCACCAGTCCTGAGTCACGCCTCACCTGTTGTCCTGAGCCATGCCCACCTCTTCCTGAGCCATGCCCACCTCATGTCCTGCGCTACGCCCACCTCTTGTCCTGAGCCACGCCCACTTCTTGTCCTGAGCCACGCCCACCTCATTTCCTGAGCCACGCCCACCTCTTGTCTTGAGCCATAATAATCGTGTGTGCTGGTCAAGTGTTTCCCCTGATGGCCTTCCGCCTCTTGACCCCGTGTGAGCCACGTCCAGCAGCCGTTGTCGCCAGAAGGTCAGGTTAGCCGCCTGCCACACTCAGCGTGTCCTTCAGGAGGAGTTTGCCTCAACAGGTCATAAGAGTAGGCTGAGTGCGTAGCCTTACGAGAAGTGGAGGGCAGCAGGTCTCGCCAGCTGCGGTGTATATTACCACTTGTTTGTCTTTTACCTTTATCGGTGTTTATGATTCTCTCAGTGTGTTTATACCCTTCCCTGTGAAGAGACGGATTACTGTACATTTCTTGGTGTGGCCTGAGTGATGGCCGCCAGTGTGTCTTGTGCTGTACTCCCCTCAAGCGGCTCGCGGTCATCACCCGGCAGTGTTTTACCATACATTATATATGTTTCGTGTGTCAGTTTTTCTTACTATTATCAAGGCACTACCACCCCGCCCCTTGCACTCACCCCAACCCCGTTTGTTTTATCCCTTTGTGAATGTCTTCATTTTTCTTAATGGTCATGATTATATCTATGACTTGGGTGTCTTGTGAACCTCCACGAATGTTGAGTCACTGGTTAATGTTGTCTTATATGGTATAAATATTGTAACTACAAACATGTCATTACTGCCCACCGCTCCTCTACCCGGCAGATATAAACATTATATCCACAGCTGGTTTACGTCATCCAAGTCTTCAAGGTAGGTTTATTGTGTGAGAATTTATGATGTATTTATTTCACAGGTGGGGAAGATGGGGAGGTTACTCTGGGGGTATACTGTATATGACTTGGTGATGCAATTAAAGGAACAGTGCGGGATACAGGAGGGGCGTTGTTTACACTGACCCTCACCCGACGTACTTATTTTACTTCTTTGTTATGTGTTATATAGAGTGTCCCTGTACACGTGTGTGGCCCGTACAGGATGCCACACTACACTAGGTGCTGTATTAGTTGGTGGAGGAGTGATCTGTTGTGGAGCGTGGCTCTGCATCCCGGCTCTATAGAAATGGTTCTCTACAAGGGTGTGGCCACAACATTGATGGTGGACACAGTTGAGCGTGGGTGTGGCAGGTGACGGTCGGGGCTGGTGCCAATACCTGTTGGTTCACGACTGTGTGTGTGTAGTTTGTATCTAGTCCTTATAAGAATAAAGGTAATGATAATAATAAAAAAGTATCTAACTATTATTATTATTTACTCAACTGTGGACTCATACAGCGTAGAAATAAGAGACTTGGTCAATATTGACATTGAGTTGGGTGAAGCCTGGTGGTGGTGGAGTGAGTTACACATACTGGTGTATTTAGGAGGTGAGGCGCGGGCGGTGTAGGGTAGCTTAGTGTACACTGGTCCACGGGGTGCTGGGAAGGTTGCCGCCTGGGAGGACATACACCCGACTTTATAATCAGCTGTTGATGATAAAGTTAAATTTACGTCGACCCTTTGTCGTAATGGGGCGGGAGAATTTTATCTGCCGGGCCTAATATATGCATTATGCAAACTGGTTGTTAGTTCAGCCTTGTGGTGGTGCAGGAGGCTCGTGTGTGTAATCCACACTTTTTCTCAGTCGTGACAAACTTGCCCGCAAAAATGGTGGAATCGACCCCGCGATCTTGAAGTTAGAATAGATGACGGGAGGGTTGTACTCCCCCTAGAGGCGTGTGTCTGGGTACTGCTGGAGGCGAGGTTGTGGGTGGGGAGCACGGGGTTAAGGGGGGCTTCAGGGTGGATGGGAGTGGAGAAGGAGAGGCTTAGGGGGGAGATGAGGTGGATATGTCTAAAGTTGAGGTGGAGAGTGAAGGTGTAATTCTGTGCATGATGGATTGACAGTTAAAGTGAAGATGATGGCCAGGGAGTGACAGTCTGAGTGGACAGGTGAAAAATGGACGTTCGTAGCTGTGTGTGTGTGTGGCCAGTGAAGGAGACAGATGTGATAACTGGTGGACCTGCCACTTTATACCACTGAGGATCTGTCTGTGTACCTGGTTAAGTGAGGAGAGGTTGCCATGGCAGCAAGATCCCCGTGTACGTACGTGGCAAAGGGCCGTCAACACGATATCTCCAGAACCATTACTACTACTACTACTACCTCTCTCTCTCTCTCTCTCTCTCTCTCTCTCTCTCTCTCTCTCTCTCTCTCTCTTCTCTCCTCGCTCTCTCTCGCTCTCTCTCTCTCTCTCTCTCTCTCTCTCTCTCTCTCTCTCTCTCTCTCTCTCGCTCTCGCTCTCGCTCTAGCTCTCTCTCTCTCGCTCTCTCCTCTCTCTCGCTCTCGCTCTCGCTCTCCCTCGCTCTCTCTCTCTCTCTCTCTCTCTCTCTCTCTCTCTCTCTCTCTCTCTCTCTCTCTCTCTCTCTCTCACACAGTTATCTGAAGTTGTGTTTTATTATGGTACGTCGCTGTCACAACCCCAGTCTTGAGATAGTTTTGTTTCCGGGTTTTATATAGGCAGATCAGCAGCGTTTGGTAAGGCAGTGGTTGTTGGTACACGGGCGGGAGTACTAGTCGTTCGCTTTGCTCCACACACGAGTCACTATCGTAGGAAACTCGTCTTCAGCCCGATCGTAGCCTCAGTGGTTTATGATTCCTCGCCCAAACACGATCCATCTTACACACACACACACACACGGAGTTTGCCTAGACCTGTGTGGCATAGCGCTGTTTTGCTCCTCTCCTCTACATAATGGAAAATATCACCCCATGCGCTAGGCTGCCCCAGACTGTGAAGTGCTCTTAGGTAAATTTATCGTCTCTTACGTTATATAGTCTTTTACGATACAGTTACCGTCTTTGGGGGTAATGGATCGTTACTTATGATAGGTTATCGTCGTTTGGGCGAGTGATTATCGTGTTTTAGGTTAAGTTTTCGCCTTTTAGAACAGTTTACCGTCTTGTAGGAAGGTTGGGTGAAATTAAATTAGGTTAGGTTAGGTTCTTGGTCTACCTCTGAACCACTCGTGCCTTGCTCCAGCCTTCCCTTGTCCTAGCTTCTCTTTCTTCTTCCACACTCTCCCTGCCAACCTCTACCCCCTCCCTTTCAACCCTTCCCCCTCCTCCCTGCCAACCTCTACCCCCTCCCTGTCAACCCTTCCCCCTCCTCTCTGCCAACCCTTCCCCCTCCTCCCTGCCAACCCTTACCCCTCCTCCCTGCCAACCCTCTCCCCCCCCCTGCCAGCCTCCTCCCCCACCCTGCCAACCTCCCCTCCCCCACCCTGCCAACCTCCCTCCCCACCCTGCCACCCCTGCCAACCAACCCTGCCAACCTCCCTCCCCCACCCTGCCAACCTCCCCTCCCCCGTTCATTGTGTATATCCTGGCCTTTCATGATATTGTATTAAAAGTATATATATATAAGGATCAGAGAGGCAGTGTGTCTTTGAGGATCTGGGTCCCCTCCCCCCTCCCCCTCCCCCCCCTCCCCGCCCTCACCGTCAGGGTCTTCTCTCTCTCCTGCAGTCGGTGGAGTGAACGATACAGGCAGCAGTATAAGATCTCGTTGATACCAGTCCCTCGAGAACTGTTCCTGTCATAATTGGTGCTCCAGTCTTTCTTTGTTTGTACACACACACACACACACACACACACACACACACACACACACACACACACACACACACACACACACACACTGATCTCTCAATGGCTACTGTACCTTTATCAGTTGACCGTGACAGCCTGGAAAGTGCGATTACCCCCGACTCTCCTGCCCTTCTTGTTCCTCCCTCCCCTCTTCCTTCCCTCTTGTTCCTCCTTCTTGTCCCTTCCCTTTGTTCCTCCACCTCCCCCTTGTTCCTCCACTTCCCCCTTGTTCCTCCACCTCACCTTGTTCCTCCACCTCTCTCTTGTTCCTCCACCTCCCCTTGTTCCTCCCCCTCCCTCTTGTTCCTCCACCTCCCCTTGTTCCTCCTCTTACCCCTTGTTCCTCCACATCCCTTTGTTCCTCCACCTCCCCCTTGTTCCTCCCCTCCCCTTGTTCCTCCACCTCTCTCTTGTTCCTCCCTCCCCTTGTTCCTCCACTTTACCCTTGTTCCTCCACCTCCCCCTTGTTCCTCCACCTCTCTCTTGTTCCTCCCCTCTTCTTCCTCCTTCTTGTCCCTACCCCTTTGTTCCTCCGCCTCCCCTTGTTCCTCCACCTCTCTCTTGTTCCTCCCCCTCTTCTTCCTCCTTCTTGTCCCTACCCCTTTGTTCCTCCACCTCTCTCTTGTTCCTCCTCCTCTCTCTTGTTCCTCCCCCTCTTCTTCCTCCTTCTTGTCCCTACCCTTTGTTCCTCCACCTCCCTTGTTCCTCCCTCTCTTTTCTCTCCTCTTGTCCCTACCCCTTTGTTCCTCCCCTCCCCTTGTTCCTCCACCTCTCTCTTGTTCCTCCTCCTTGTCCTACCCTTTGTTCCTCCACCTCCCCTTGTTCCTCCCCTCCCCTTGTTCCTCCCCCTCCCCCTTGTTCCTCCACCCCCCAACACCAACACCAGGAGACAAGGTAAAAATTGTGAATATATGACTCTGTGTATCGTTCAGAGCGAGGATGTTAGTGTGGTGGGGAGGGGAGGGTGTGAGTGGCCTGCCTGGGACATAAACCACAGCCCACGCCACACACACTCTCTCTCTCTCTCTCTGTGTGTGTGAAGGGAGAGAGGGTTGGTTGGGTGGGTGAAGCAGGGTGGGTGGGGTGGGTCAGAGTGGGTGGTTGGTAGTAGGAGAGAGATGGGTTGTGGATCAGAGTGGGTGGCTGGCAGGGATGGTGAATGAGAGTGGGTGACCGGAAGGGATGGGTGGGTGGGAGGGATGGGTGGTGGAGGGTAACTTCACTGAGGGTCTGAAACAACAATTGTACTCATGGGGCGGCGAGGAGGTGGGGGGGTGGTGCTGGCTGGCTGGTCCTACGCAGCACCAGGAAGCTTTTGTATTATTAAGACGATTGATGGTACCAGCTTCAACCAGGGGAAGTCTCACTGTTTTAGCCACGGAAGCCACACTATTTTAACCGCGGAAGCCACACTGTTTTAACCGCGGAAGCCACACTGTTTTAACCGCGGAAGCCACACTGTTTTAACCGCGGAAGCCACACTGTTTTTTCCACGGAAGCCACACTGTTTTAACCGCGGAAGCCACACTGTTTAACCGCGGAAGCCACACTGTTTTAACCACGGAAGTCTCACTGTTTTAGCCACGGAAGCCACACTATTTTAACCGCGGAAGCCACACTGTTTTAACCGCGGAAGCCACACTGTTTTTTCCACGGAAGCCACACTGTTTTAACCGCGGAAGCCACACTGTTTTAACCGCGGAAGCCACACTGTTTTTTCCACGGAAGCCACACTGTTTTAACCACGATCTTTTGTAAACATTATCGCCTTGTACGGGGCTAGACGAGCATGTTGTAGAGGTTGTGTAGTCGTCAGTAGTGCTTCTAGAGTTAAGTTAAGACACATACCTGCGTTAGGAGGACACATACCCGCGTTAGGAGGACACATCCCCACATTAGGAGGACACATCCCCACATTAGGAGGACACATACCCGCGTTAGGAGGACACATCCCCACATTAGGAGGACACATACCCGCGTTAGGAGGACACATCCCCACATTAGGAGGACACATACCCATTAGGAGGACACATCCCCACATTAGGAGGACTATACCCGCGTTAAGGGACACATCCCCACATTAGGAGGACACATACCCGCGTTAGGACACATCCCCACATTAGGAGTGACACATCCCTACATTAGGAGGACACATCCCCACATTAGGAGGACACATACCCGCGTTAGGAGGACACATCCCCACATTAGGAGTGACACCTTCCCACATTAGGGCCACGATACCAAATTTTACTCAGTCTAATTTTACAATAGTCTCTTGAGAGGTGTGTTGACAAGGCCACTCCAACAGGTGAGCTGAGGTGTGCTGGTGGTGTAATTAAGGTGATACTATCTCCGACTACATTGAGAGTGGGGCAGGTGATATAATTAACTTGATAACATAACTATATACATGAAGGATGTTATAGGTAGGTGGAGGAGGTATGTTGAGGAGGAGGTTGGAGGAGGAGGTGGTGTGTTGAGGTGGAGGTTGGAGGAGGAGGTGGTGTGTTGAGGTGGAGGTTGGAGGAGGAGGTGGTGTGTTGAGGTGGAGGTTGGAGGAGGAGGTGGTGTGTTGAGGTGGAGGTTGGAGGAGGAGTGGTGTGTTGAGGTGGAGGTTGGAGGGGATGAGGCGGTGTGTTGGGGTGAAGGTTGGAGGTGGAGTGTTGAGGAGGAGGAGGTTGGAGGGAGGAGGCGTGTGTTGAGGTGGAGGTTGGAGGAGGAGGTGGTGTGTTGAGGTGGAGGTTGGAGGAGGAGGTGGTGTGTTGAGGTGGAGGTTGGAGGAGGAGGTGGTGTGTTGAGGTGGAGGTTGGAGGAGGAGGTGGTGTGTTGAGGTGGAGGTTGGAGGAGGAGGTGGTGTGTTGAGGTGGAGGCTGACCGGTCATCCTCAAATTTGTGTTGGAGATCAAGTGTGTGGCAGAGGTTCTTTACTCAAAATGTTTCTCTTTATTTTTGTCTTGGTGGCCTGGGGAGGGGGACTCAGGTGAGGCAGTATCGCTGTAAAGAAAGTTCTCACGGTGTACTTTCACTTCCTATTGCCCAGGGACCTTGTTGACTCGTGACCTGACTTCCAAGATATTATATAATACCAGGTCATGCGTAAAAGAATATCCAGATTTTTAACATATAAGCGTTTATATTCTGGGCATTTTTTTGCAGGGGGGGCAGTTTCGTGGTTAGGTTAGGTCATGTTAGGTTAGGAGCAGAGACAAGGGGCACTACTGGATGACGAACATGGGAGGCTAGTGAAGGATAGGAGGGAGGTGAGGGAAGTCCTGAAGGAGTATTTCAACAATTTGCTGAGACACGGAGGAGGCGGTCAAGAACTGGAGGTGCAGAGGAGGAGGAGGGTGATGTATGACGTAACGTGGAGGGAAGACGGGAGGGTGAAGAGGGGGAAGAGCGGGAAGGCGGGAGGAAAAAACTAGGATGACCTCAGTACTGAAGAAAGACGAGATAACTAAGAATTGTCTGTATAATGTATGAGGTCAGGTCAGATTAGGTTAGGTCAGGTCAGGTCAGGTCAGGTTAGGTCAGGTTAGGTTAGATACAGCACGCAGCACCCTCAGCCATTGGTCACCTTAAATCACCCTCCTTATGAAGCACACACACACACACACACACACACACACACACACACACACACACACACACACACACACACACACACACACACACACACACACACTACTGCTTGTTAGTCAAGTGAGGAGAGAGAACATTGGTCTACCGTACTGCTCGTCTTGGCTGGCTGGCTTGTGACCCTTTTACAATAAGTTACATTATAGTTGAGTTTCTTTGATTGTAAGAAAGATATCGGCATTTATTTTCAAGGTGTTGCTATTAACCCCGTGGTGCTATTGACCCCGTGGTGCTATTGACCCCGTGGTGCTATTGACCCCGTGGTGCTATTGACCCCGTGGTGCTATTGACCCCGTGGTGCTAGTGACCCCGTGGTGCTAGTGACCCCGTGGTGCTAGTGACCCCGTGGTGCTAGTGACCCCCCGTGGTGCTATTGACCCCGTGGTGCTATGACCCGTGGTACTAGTGACTGATAATTGCTAAAGCCCCATGGTACTAGGCCCCGTGGTGCTGGTAAGCCGTGCGGTGCTATTGACCCGTGGTACTAGTGACGTGGTACTATGGTGCTATTGACCCCGTGGTACTAAGCTCCGTGGTGCTATTGACCCGTGGTGCTGTATTTACGTGGTACTATAGTGACCCCGTGGTGTAGTGACCCCGTAGTATCGTGGCCCGTGCTCTTGTTGACCCCGTGGTACTAGTGACCCCGTAATGGTGCTAGTGACCCCGTGGTGCTAATGACCCGTGGTACTAGTGACCTGGTACTAGTGACCCCGTGGTGCGCTATTGACCCGTGGTACTGAAGTGACCCCGTGGTGACCCCATTGTTTTCATTGACCCCCGTTGTGCTAGTGACCCCGTGGTGCTAGTGACCCCGTGGTACTAGTGACCCCGTGATGCTAGTGACCCCGTGGTACTAGTGACCCCGTGATGCTATTGACCCCGTGGTGCTATTAATCCCGTGGTACTAGTGACCCCGTGGTGCTAGTGACCCCGTGGTGCTAGTGACCCCGTGGTACTAGAAACCCTGTGCTGCTGGTGGCTGGCTCTCTGCTGTGGTTAATTAATCACCACTCATCTCACCCGCCAGGTATACTCCACAAGACACTGGGTTCACCTCCCACCCCAGGAACCAACCCACCACATAATAAACAAGAACGAGACCAAGAAAGAGATTATTTTTTCACGTGTGTGTGTGTGTGTGTGTGTGTGTGTGTGTGTGTGTGTGTGTGTGTGTGTGTGTGTGTGTGTGTGTGTGTGTGTGTGTGTGTGTGTGTGTGTGTGTGTGTGTGTGTGTTCTCTCCACATACGCTATTCACCCCTCTACTGTTTCATCTCTCTCTTTCTCTCTCACACCTTTCTCGTCGTTTACCTTTTCCCTTTATCCACACACACACACACACACGCAAAACACACACACACACATTCATTCATTACGTACACTCGCATATTCAACATTATGATTTCCATGTTAAAACGGCGTGTTATAACGAAGTACAATGTAGTATAACGAAGCCTAGCGTAGTATACTCGACGTAGTAGTGTATAGTGAAGTGTACCGTAGACGTATGATGGAGTGTATTAGTGTGATGTATGAAGCGCCAGGCAGGAGTGGTGGTGTGGTCCGCGCTGAGAAAGTCTACGGTGCTAGCCCGTCGTGTTTAACTAAGTCTTGTTAAATTATATTACCTTATTATTATTATTATTATTATTATTATTATTATTATTATTGTTATTTTATTTTATTATTATTATTTTTTTTTTAATTACTAATAGTAGTATATTTTTATTCTTAGTTTCTACATAGCATAACAGACAGACAGACAGACAGACAGACATATTCACTAAGCATCAACTTAGAGTCGGTCAATTTCTACAGGCAGTCAATCTTTAGAGTCAGTCAACCTTTTTAGAACCAGCCAACCTCTACAGTCAATCCTCCTTTAGAGTCAGCAGGCTACAGGAGCGTCCAGGTATGAGGCTACAAGAGGCAGAGCGGTGGGGCGGGAGGCAGTGTTCTTTACAGTAATCACTTAGTCTCTTGGCCTCTTGACCTAAGCAAATGAGGGAGTATTGTGTGCATGAGTGACGAGGGAGGTGAGGTTAGGTTAGGTGTGGCCGGGTTAGGTTAAGTCACATAGGGTTAGGTCTGGGTTGGAGGAGGAGGAGGAGGCAGGCCAGTCATAAACACAACTTTACCCTCATAACAATGTGATTCGGCAGATAACCATAACATGACCGGGAAGACGTTCGTAAATGAGGGTAAGTGGTCGTGGCGCCTCCATCCCTTCCTTTCCTCACTCCAGCCCTACCTTACCCTTCCTTTACCTCCCCTCTTCCCCCACTCTCTCCCCTCCCTCCCCCTCCCTTCACTTCTCCCCCTCCCTTCTCCTCTTCCCCACCGTTCTCTCCCCCACCCTTCTCTCCCCCACCCTTCTCCTCTTCCCCACCCTTCTCTCCCCCACCCATCTCCCCCTCCCTACAATCACATATACCAACTTTCAGTATCAGACCACCTCTCCTCTCTGGCCGCCATCAACCGGGGTAAATCTTACTCTGCTCTGTAATATGCTCTGTAGTGAGACTGCTAAGTGTGTGGTCAGCATCACAGAGTCTCTTATGGTTTACCTTAGACTTCGACTGTTAGAACGACTGGTTAACGTTAGAACTAGACTGTTAGAGAGAGCGAGTGACTGGATAATTCACAGGCAGTCTTTTTCTGGACAAACTTTGGGAAGCGGCGTCGAGCTGTGACTTAAGAATGAGCGTCGAGTCTTAAGTTGACAAAGAGTCGCCCGCCTGCACAAGTGTTAAGCAGAATATTTTACTTTTTGTACGACGAGATAATTTTGTTAATTGTGAAGGAGAATGTCTGTGTTCCTTGTGTGGGGCAATTGGTCAGCAGGGTTCCATGCTTGGGTCTCCTTTGTGTTCCATACTTGGGTGAGAGTCTAAGTGTTGATGTTTATTCAAATTTAAGTGCTCGAGAGAGAGTGTGTGTGTTGTTCCTCCTCCTCCCCCCCATCTTCCCTCTTCCTCCTCTTCCTGGTGCAACATTGATGAGATTGTGTATGTTCCTTCTCATCCTCCAGCTGGAAATAGAAGACCACAAAAGCAGAACTTGTTTCCCCAAGCTGTGTGAGTGTCTGTTAAGTGTGAGTGTGAGTGGTAAGTGTGAATACTACTGTAAGTGTGTGTGCTAAGTGTGAGTCACTAGTTTTGTTGTGTGTGTGTGTGTGGCGGTGAGATTGAAATATTATAATTACGGACACGCACTCGAAGGGGGTTCATCCCAGGCATGTTAAGCCTTGGTAATACCTGGCCAGATATAATATACGCCAGGGATAATGTTGGCTCGGGTTGGGAGGCATTGTTGCTCCCCGAGTTATGTGAGGTGGTGGAGGGGGAGGGGTAGGTGTGGTTGAGGGGAGGGGTAGGAGTGGTGGAGGGGGAGGGTTGGTTGTGGTGGAGGAGGGATGGTAGGTGTAGGGGAGGGCGGGGTTGTGTATGTGTGGTGGTGTGGGAAGGGTTTAACTATCCATCCACTCTTCCATCCAACCATCATTTACACACCCATCCACTTTTCTGTTCACCCATTCATCCGTCTTGCTACGTCCACTCAATAAAACAGGACCCCGAGGGTATCAATCTCCAACTGTGTGTGTGTGCACGACCAGTAACCTCAGTCATGGGCAGTCCAGTATCGAACCCCCTGTACCGTCGAACCCATGAACTCCCGAACCCATTAACCCACGAACCCATGAACCTCGGGGGTCGTAATTGGCCAGGTTCAGAAGAGGGAAAACTGTCTTGGGATGTGTCTGTGTCTGACTGGGTTGCGTGTCTGTCTCGTGTCTGGGGAAAAGTTATGAAGCCCCTCAAAGGATTACGGTGAACGATTAAGTGTGGAATTTTAAACACTCTGCCCGGGAAGATTGTAGGGTAATGGCGCGGTGGCTGGCTGAATATTTTATACACCTCCGAGCCTTAGGAACAACAGCAGGCGTCTGGCAGGTCACACCACCACCACCACTCTTCCTAAAACACGTTCCTTCCTCCTTATATCATCACTCAGCTAACCTAACCTAACCAACCCGGGTACTCTAGTCCCTCGTTGTCTACTGTCAAATCATCAAATTTCAACCAGGCGGCTCCAGCAGTCTCGCTTCTCGTTAATGGAAATCCCTCTTATTTTCCCCCTATTTAAGAATCATTCGAGGGGGGGGGAGGGGCAGACCATCACACCTTCAGGTTAATTGATGATGGAAGTGAATGAGAGTTGTGGGAGAAGGAATTGTTTGTTTTTAATAGACGGGTGGAACCAGAGACGCCCTCCTACACGTCTTTTAAGTTAGCTAAGGTCCTCGTGGGCGTCTCGATGGTGGTAGTGAGTTGTGGTGGTTTTATGCTGATTGTGGTAGGTGGTGGTGTAGATAGTAGTGGTGGTTGTGGTGATGGTAGTAGTGGGTTGTGATGGTAATAATAGTGGTGGTGATGGTATTAGTAGTGGTGACGGTAGTGCTCGGTCTGTTTTTCATTAATGGTTATGTATAATTTAGTTTTATTGTGTGTCCAGCCTTTTATAACACTGTAATATCGTTGGGCCGAGTACTGCGTATTTAACTATGTAAATTGTGGCATCAAACATATTGTGTTGGTGAATAAATAATGGTTGGGGGTGGTGGTCGTGGGTGGTGGGTGGTGGGGGGGTGGTGGGTGGGTGGTGGGTGGTGGGTGGTGGTGGGTGGTGGTGGTGGTGGAGTGGTGGGGGGTGGTGGGTGGTGGTGGGTGAAATTGGTGGTGGTCGGTGGGTGGGGAATTGGTGGTGGTGAAAGGGTGGGTGGTGCGGAGTGGTGGGTGGGGGGAATGGTGTGGTGGTGGGTGGGGGGGTGGTCGTGGGTGGTGGGGTGGTGGTGGGTGGGGGGTGGTGGTGGTGGGTGGGGGGTGGTAGTAGTAGTAGTAGTAGTAGTAGTAGTAGTAGTAGTAGAGGTGGTGGTGATGTTTACACAGTGGAGGATCACCACGACCAATAGCTGTCCATTTATCACCACCTACCTCCCCTCCCCCCCATCACCCCCTCCCCCACCGTGTCGTGTGGGCGGTCACAGTATTGTATTTTAGACACAAGACGCCCAGAGACTAGACCAGGACACCAGCTGTGACTCACCCGGGGTTTTCCCTCTCTCTCGTCCTGTTTTTTGCCCCCCTCCAACCTCTCTGTCTGCCCTTCACCCCTCCTCCCCCTCCTACCATGAAGCTGGGGAGCAAATGTTTAAAGTGGAGGGGTGACGGTGGATGGTAAATAATACAGGCTCTCTCTCTCTCTCTCTCTCTCTCTCTCTCTCTCTCTCTCTCTCTCTCTCTCTCTCTCTCTCTCTCTCTCTCTCTCTCTCTCTCTACTTTTGTTTCCTTGTTACTGTTGCCTCTGTCGATCTGCTACTGTTACTGGCTGGTATGGGTAGGAATCTCTGGTGAATAGGAAAGGGGGGGGGGGGCATGTGTTCCTTGGTGTAGGAGCTCTGCCGGTGGGTGTAGAGGACCTCCTGCTGTTGACTGCCACTACACCCCGGTTTATCTGCTCCTTTTATTGCCACTGTTGCTGTTAATACTTCCTTTACTGCTGTTGCTGCTGTTAACTTTGATGTCGCCGTCGCTGCTGCTGGTGGTGATGGTGTTACGTTATTGGTGGAGCTAGTAGTGATGGTGTTGGTGGTGGTGTTACGTTATTGGTGGAGCTAGTAGTGATGGTGTTGGTGGTGGTGTTGTCTTTAGATATCCTGTTGATTTAACACCTGTCTTTTCTGCTATATATAAGACTAATTAACACCTGTCCTTGAAGACCTTTAAATTAACTCATTGTCTACGGAGATGAATATAAATAAATAAATAAATAAATAAAATATGAAATGTTTTATTTTACGAATCTCGTCTTTTGGAGGAGTTTTGTTTATCATGCATGGAACGAGGAGGAAAAATGCGTTTTCCCCGTCAGCTTCTTGATACCAGCTGGCAATATTTCCCGTCGTTGGCAGCTTCAAGAGCCTTTGATATATATATTTTTTGTCCAACTCGAAAGCCGTCTCTTGTTAGGTCCAGCTTTCATGGCACACTCAGGCTGACTCTTATATTAAATCACCTTTAATTGTTCGTCACAGATGGTTAAGTGAGAAAGTTTCAGACACGGGTGGTCTCTCTCTCTCTCTCTCTCTCTCTCTCTCTCTCTCTCTCTCTCTCTCTCTCTCTCTCTCTCTCTCTCTCACTCTCTCTCTCTCTCTCTCTCTCTCTCCACACGGGAAGATAAAAACGACTCGACCAGACGTCATAAGTTGCGGGAGGAAGTTTTAAGAAGTTAGGAAGGGGAGAGAAGAGCCAGGAGAAGTGAGAAAGAGGTAGAGAGGAGAGAAGTTAGGTTTAGGGGGGATGGAAGGATGAAGGAGTGTGTGTGGTGCTCCCTGTTGTTGTTTTGACTACTGTTACACGGACCCCAACACTGCACTCTTCTAATGGGAATAATTCATTGGTCAGTGTTTATTGATGTTATGTAATATTCCGTCTTGTTGAGCTCGTCCATGTAGGGTCTTCTCTTCTCTTCTCTTCTCTTCTCTTCTCTTCTCTTCTCTTCTCTTCTCTTCTCTTCTCTTGCCTTAGCTCACTCCTACACGAAAATGCCATTGACTTCATTGTGATGTGTGGTAGAACGGAACGGTAGCCTGGTGGTTGGGCGGAGGGAGGGGAGAGTCACTCACTCGCTCTCTACAGTGTGAGTGCTGTACCTTACCTCAGAGCGTCGTGTACAGGTTAATACTCCATGTTGGTGTGGGCTGCGGGCGGGGACTGACTGGGTGTACTGCGTGGAATATACTCCCCTAGAGTGTAGTGGTGTGTGTGGGAGGCATGGCAAGGGCAGGTGGTAGTGAGGGGAGGGGAGGGGAGTGCCGGGATGAAACATAGCTTCCAAGAATGCATGGTGGTCTCTTGGAGGAGGAGGAGGAGGAGGGTTTAGTGCAAGTGGCAGTGGTGGAGGGTAGGCAGGGGAAGAGGGTGGAGGGTAGGCAGGGGAAGAGGGTGGAGGGTAGGCAGGGGGAAGAGGGGAGGGTAGGCAGGGGAAGAGGGTGGAGGGTAGGCAGGGGAAGAGGGGTGGAGGGTAGGCAGGGGAAGAGGGTGGAGGTAGGCAGGGGAAGAGGGTGGAGGGTAGGCAGGGGGAGAGGGTGGAGGGGTAGACAGGGGGAGAAGAGGGGTGGAGGGTAGGCAGGGGGAGAAGAGGGGTGGAGGGTAGGCAGGGGGAGAGGGGTGGAGGGTAGGCAGGGGAGAGAGGGGTGGAGGGTAGGCAGGGGGAAGAGAGGGTGGAGGAGTGAGAGGAAAAGTGGGTGGGGAGGGGTGTCTGGTTATGAGATGTCTAAATGGATCAGGAATAGTGTTGGGTCGGTCAGGGTAGAATGCTGGGAGGAAGGAAGGAGGGGGGGGGGGCAGGAAAGACAGGCATAATGGAAAATGAGTCAGATTAATTAGTAGTGAGAAAGAGAGAGACTTATAACCAGGGTCTTAATTATTCATCTACCACCATTGTTTCCACTCAGGTAAACAGGTGCAGGTGTGTCTTAACCCTTTGTTTACAGAAGGACCTTTTCATTAGTCATCTCTGAAGCTACCTAGAGACCTTGTTATTGTTTTGTTCCTCTCAGTCACTAGAAGGAGGTGAAGGTAGTTCTTGTATTGTTTGTTCTCCAGGGAGCTGTGTGGGGTGCAAGGCGAAGTGAGGGGTCGATGATGGGTGGTGGTGGTGGTGGTGGTGGTGGTGGTGGTGGTGGTGTGGTGGTTGTGGTGGTGGTGGTGGTTGTGAGTGGTGGTGGTGGTTGTGGTGGTGGTGGTGAGGTGTGGTGGTTGTGGTGGTAGTGGTGGTGGTGGTAGTGAGTTGAAGGTAGTTGTGGTGGTGGTGGTAGTTGTGGTAGTGGTGGTAGTTGGTGGTGGTGGTGGTGGTGATGGTGGTGGTGGTGGTTGTGGTGGTGGTGGTGGTGGTGGTGGTGGTGGTGTGGTGGTGGTGGTGGTGGTAGTTGTGGTAGTGGTGGTGGTAGAAGACAGTAGTAGTGGTGCTAATGGTGTAGGCGGTGTACAGTAGTTACAACCCAATTAAACTCTACGGTGTTCACTCTTCACGTTTCACTACCATATCCCTCCTCCAGATGGCACAGGTCTCTGATGTCGTCAACTTTACCTGCGTCTTACCTTCTACTTCTCCTACCTCCTTCCTTCCCTCCTTCCTCCTCTCTTCTCTCCCCTATCCCTCCCCCCACCCTCTCCCCTAATCTGGTCCAGGTTGAGGAATTAGACGCGGTGACAACATAAGGCCAGACAGGTCCTATACCAGCGCTGCCTTCCTCCACCGACTCTTGCCTCTCCAATTAGTGAGGATTTGTCTAAGGCTCACTCAGTTGACACACACACACACACACACACACACACACACACACACACACACACACACACACACACACACATATACCGTATATAATTTCTCATCGTCTGGGAATTTCGTTAATTTACCAAGGTTTATATGCATATAAATTCCTCTTTTGTTATAGTTTGCGTATATTTATTTTTCCCACTCCCGCGTCAACAATAACACGCGCCGTATGTGAACAAAGTGCTACAGGAAGATCCTTTGTCCACACCAGGGGATGGTTTTTACTCTCTAAGATAAACCTGAGTCTGGAAATTTTATTTTTTTATTAAATTGGCAAGAAGTGGAGGAAAGATTTCTCCGGCGGAAGCAATTTGGTAGGAGGGAGAGAAGGAAGGGTAGGGGGAGGGAAGGAAGGGTAGGGGGGGAGGGAAGGAAGGTTAGGGGGAGGGAAGGAAGGAGGGGTCCATGTAAAGCCTCGCGTGCGATCGCCTCATTCTTTTTGTTATCAGGGCGGTGTGTGTGTGTGTGTGTGTGTGTGTTGCTGGAAGTTTCCTCCCTCACCCCCGCCCTGTTCATGTGTGTGTTGCCTGTCTGCCTGCCTCTCCGTCATCACTACACCCTCACTGGTCCTTTATCGTGCTTGCCTGGTAACACACGCGCGTGCACACACACACACACACATCCATCCCCACCCTCCCACCCACTGCCGTCCCAAAATACTGATATTACATTTGCCTTTTAAATCCCAGGCCCGGGTGTCATCCCACCTGCCGTGTTTTGTACCCGGCCACACAGCCGTCACTGCTGGCGGTCACTGTCACCTTCAAGGCCGGTCACTGGTCACCAAGGCCGGTCACTGTCACCAAGGGCGGTCACCGTCACCAAGGCCGGTCACTGTCACCAAGGCAGGTCACTGTTACTCAAGGCCGGTCACTGTCACCAAGGCCGGTCACTGTTACTCAAGGCCGGTCACTGTCACTCAAGGCCGGTCACTGTCACTAAGGCCGGTCACTGGCACTCAAGCGTCGGTCACTACTCGATGTACTTAGTAGGAAGACAGTTTTCTCTAATAAGTCTGTTATTATTATTATTATTGTTGTTGTTGTTGTGAGGGGCGGGGGGGTGTACCTGTGCGGGGCTGGTTAAGGTCAGTCATCTCTGATTCCACCTCACACACCCTCCTGCCTGCAGTGCTCCTCAAACCTCCCTCCTCCCTCCCTCCCTCCCTCCCTCCTCCTCTCCACCCCCTCCTCCACTCTCTCCTTTCCTGCTGTTCCCTCTCCCCTCATAATCACTTGCCACCCCTCCCTTCCTCCCTCTCCCTCGTGCTACAGAGGTCTCCTGTCTTCTCTCCCTTCATTTCCCTCTCTATAATCCCCTACTTTCCCCTTAATCCCCCCTTCCCCTCGGTCTCCCAAAGCAGCCCTCACTAATACGTCTCTTGGCTGGGGGACAGATAGACGGTGGTGTCGACATATTAGAACCATACTTCTCTCCTGCTTCCCGTCTTTCTCTTTTCTCTCCCATCTGCCTCCCTCCCGCCTCTGTCACCTCCTCCTCCCTAGTCTTCTTATGCCTCTCCCCTTCCGTCTCTCTGTCTCTTTCCCCTCAGCCTCCCCTCTCCCCCACCTCCTAAATCACGTTCACAATATCCCAACACTCTGGCAATACTTGATTCGTCAGAGAGTGGACAACGGGTCATCTGAGAGCGGGGCATCACTTTGATAACTCCTTCAGTTGTAAGTTCCTCTCGCAGCCCCGTGTAGAGACCACAGTTTGAACCCGTGAGAGACAGAGACGGACGATAATCAATTAAGAAAATATGATAATCGGGGAGAATGGTGGAGAACATTATTATTAACGGGGATAGTGAAGAATGTGATAATCAGAGAGAAGGAGATGGTATAATCGCATGTTTTGCCGACTGCCTGAAAGAGGGTGTCACAGGCAGGCCGCTGGAGATTTGTTTGCGGAATATTCATAATTTTTTTCTGTGTTGTTTGGCGGCGGTGGTGATGTTATCGAAATTCTGGGTTGGGGTGGGTTAGTGGGTGGGCTGAGGTGGGTTAGTGGGTGGGTAGAGGTGGGTTAGTGGGTATGTGAGTGGGTGGGGTGGAAATATGTAGGGATGGGTGGGTGGGGTTTAACTAGTGGGCCAGAGGTTGGGATTTTGAGGTGCTACGGTGGGCTGGGATAGGAGGTGGGTTATCATGGGGGTAGAGGGTGGGCGAGGCAGTATATCACCAGACCTCCGCTTGGGGTTTCATGTAAATTGTATCACTTTTCATTTTCAAGACGGGACTGAGACTGGTAGTGGGCGAGCTGGGAAGAAAGTGTGGAAGAGCTGGGAAGAAAGTATAAACGAGGCGGGCTGAAAGTATGATCGAGTCGGGAAGAAAGTATTAGCGAGCTGGGAAGAAAGTATTAGCGAGCTGGGAAGAAATTATAAACGAGGCGGGTAGAAAGTATGGTCGAGCCGGGAAGAAAGTGTGGAAGAGCTGGGAAGAAAGTATAAACGAGGCGGGCAGAAAGTATGAGGCGGTGTTGTACCTCTGCGATATCACTAATGGTCTGCGGAAAATATATTAAGGTGCTTAAAACTGTTGGAGGTGTGGTGGTGATGGTGGTGTGATGGTGGTGATTGTGTTGGTGGTGTGATGGTGGTGGTGGTGATGGTGGTGTGATGGTGGTGATTGTGTGTTGGTGGTGTGGTGGTGGTGGTGATTGTGTTGGTGGTGGTGGTGGTGGTGATTGTGTTGGTGTTGTGATGGTGGTGGTGGTGATTGTGTTGGTGGTGTGATGGTGGTGGTGGTGATTGTGTTGGTGGTGTGATGGTGGTGGTTGTGTTTGTGGTATGATGGTGGTGATTGTGTTGGTGGTGTGATGGTGGTGGTGATTGTGTTGGTGGTGTGGTGGTGGAGGTCGGGGAATGTTGGTGATGAAGAAGAGGTGGAGAGGGGTGTTGGTGAAGGTGTGGTGATGGAGAGAAAGGGCTGTGAGACCTCTACTACAGGTGACCACGGTATGGGGGGGGGTGTTGGAGGAAGTGGATGGCCCAGGTGGAGCATAGTGGAGACGTCTGAGGGAGTGGAGTGTTTATAATCATGGATAAGTTATGGAGCATATAGGTGTTGACAGGTGTAGGGAGAGAGATATGAAGGGCTGTGGGAGCATGAGGGCGTGTGGGGAGCATGAGGAGCGTGGCTGTGGGAGCATGGGGCGTGGCTGTGGGAGCATGAGGAGCGTGGTTGTGGGAGCATGAGGCGTGGTTGTGGGAGCCTGAGCGTGGCTGTGGGAGCATGAGGGCGTGGCTGTGGGGCATGAGGGGCGTGGTTGTAGGAGCATGAGCGTGGCTGTGGGAGCATGAGAAGCGTGGCTGTGGGATTATGAGGAGCGTGGTTGTAGGAGCATGAGCGTGGCTGTGGGAGCATTAGGAGCGTGTGCAGGTAATGAGCAGGTAACCTCGTGGGATGACTTCTCTGCCTAAACGTAAACTCATTCGGATATTGATCTGCTGCACCTTGTGAGTCCAGGGCACGACCGCCAGCCAGGACACACACACACACACACACACACGCGCGTCTATTCTTTACCTAACAAGACGGCAGCACAGTAAAGCAAAGGAAACCTAACCTATCCTAACCTAACCTGAAGGGGGAGAGACCCATTGTATGAGCATATTTCCAGAGCGTGATCAGTGTCAGGCTTAAGGTGGTGTTAGAGTATGTCACTGCATTTAATAACTTGTGGTGAAAGTGATCCATTATTTGTGGTGAAAGTGGACCATTATTTGTGGTGAAAATGGGCCATAACTTGTGGTGAAAATGGGACATTATTTGTGGTGAAAGTGGACCATTATTTGTGGTGAAAATGGGCCATAACTTGTGGTGAAAATGGGACATTATTTGTGGTGAAAGTAGACCATTATTTGTGGTGAAAGTGGACCATAACTTGTGGTGAAAATGGGCCATAAATATTATTAAAACTGCACTCGTAACTTATGATGAAAAGGCATTATAACTTGAAGAGGAGGAGGCGTTATAAGCGAGCCTCCATGTGTGTGGTGTGGGCAGAAGGAGGGAGGTATGGTAGTGTGGGGCATAGGGGGGATGGTGTGGTGTGGTGTGGGGATAGAGGGAGCCGTCCTTGGTCGCCACATCAAGGTCAAGGTATTAAATCTTGTTTCCGCTTCAGCACAAAGAACCAAGTTTCCTCAACGTGTTTGCAGCCAACTTGTGTGTGCCGGGCGAGGTGAATATCCTGTCATCCTCCTGAATGACTTTACTGGCCGTCGTCTTAGGAGAAAAGTTATGATTTAAAGTCGTTTTTTGTTATTATTTTATGCTAATGAACAGCGCTCGCGTCCCCATTTGCGCCGCCCTGTAAAATGAACTTGTTTTGATACAAGTTGGGAGGTGATACGGTGGGGTGGGGGGGAATCTTCACTATAAAAGGAGGAGGATGAAGCTGGATTGCAAGAACTTTTCAGGAATTAGTTTTCGTAATGTTGGGAGGGAAGTTGAGAGCGCAGGGCGGCGGCAGGGAGGGAGGGAGGGAGAGAAGGAGGGTAAGTGGGATCCAAGTGGAAAATTACCTCCACAAAAACTAGAGGATTTACCCAGGTCGTAGACGCGCGAGTCAGGATTTTGTCCAGCTACTTTTGAAGAAACTAGAACCGTGACCAAACTATCTACTATATTGTTCAGTAATGAGGGAAGTTATGAGTGATTAAAAACATAAGAATGGGAAAATAGTTGTCTTACTCAGGGGGGGGGGGTAGTGTCGTATTGTTTACAGGAACACATTAATGACCTTGGTGATAAATATGTTAATAGTGTGTAAGTGAGACATGTAAGTGAGGCTATTACCACGAACTGGTTGTTAGGTTTGGTGTGTATTTACCTAATGGCTTGTTTCTCGGTCGCTCAGTCACGGTGTGGATGGGCAGAAGGCTGTGGTGGTGTGTTAAGGCTAGAAGGTAAGACAGGGCCACGGGTCACTGGCCACCAAGACGTGCGCTTAAAGTTTAAAATAGAGTTCTTGGAGAAGGTGGCGATGATCCCCCATTGTTGTGCTCTAACACCAGTAACTCGGGACAGTGGTGGCAGGAGGTGTGGTGGCAGTGGGGAGAAGGTTAACTACTGTTGCCAGTGTGTTGTGATGTGTTACATGGAATGGCTTTTGTTGAGGAGAAAAAACGCGGTCAAAGCTGAGGCAGTTGACACCTTCCTCCACAACACGTGTGCTGGCCGCCTCCTACCCAAGTGTAGTGGCGCCCTCTATCTCAGTCACTGGTTAAGGTTTTGGAAATATCGACTATGTTTGTGTCTCTCTTGGGTGTTAAGACATCTTGTGGACCGTTCGTGCTGGCTAACATGACCAAGTGTTTTAAGATGAGGACGTTATTTTAAGCGGAATTATTATTGTATTAAAACTCGGACGTGAGAGTTGGGAGTGGGTCAGCGGTGTGGCGGAGCGCGGTGGTTGTTGACCCACTTACCCCCCACCCCACCCACCTCTCACTCATTATTTATCGTTAAACTCCTCATCTATTACACCTACCCCCACCATCCCACCCCTATCCCCTCCTCCCGGCTAGTACCTCCTTCCGCTGCCTAGTGCTCTTGAAATATGATTCTAGGATGAGATAATTAGGGTGGTAGAGCTATTAGGGTGACGGGATATATACCTGCCTCTAATTAGCGAGCTCCAGGTGATATAGTGAAGGTAGTGGTGGAGATATTGGTGATGTTGATGGAGAGAGAGAGAGAGAGAGAGAGAGAGAGAGAGAGAGAGAGAGATATCACACGATAAATATATTGCTGATAACTTAAGACACTCACCCTTTCACCTGGTAGACTTGAGCTCAAATACTCCCCTAAACATGCAAATTACCCTGACACAACCTGAACTAGATACACGCACTTAGCACCAGTCACGGGACGAAATTACCAGAGAGAATCTTTGTAGGGAACCATTATGGTAATCTTGTCTGGTGCTACGTGGGGGTAGATGGGTCCAGTGTACTTTAAATGGTGTTTTGTGGGGACGATGTTCTTTTGTTTTCAGGTGAAGTTAATGAGTTCAGGTGTGTTTGTTTATACCTTTTGGTCCAGGTGTGTGTGTGTGTGTGTGTGTGTGTGTGTGTGTGTGTGTGTGTGTGTTATCAAACTCAGACTCTAATACCAAGAAAAATAAACCAAATTCCCTGGTAAGCGACGCCCAGTAATGGAGCCTCGGCACAATGCTTATTATTATTATTATTATTATTATTATTATTATTATTATTATTATTATTTTTATTTTTCGGGATATTAGGGCGGAGTAATTTCTCCCAGGGAAGTATATTACACATTTTTATTTTATTTATTTATTTTTTTTCATTTTATAATTTTTGTTGAAGAAAGTTTGGAGCTTGGAAGGAGTTGTTGGAGCAGTAATGGCGTTTTGGTGGCCCCGTGTGCACCACTCTGCTCTCTACCCTCACCTGTTAGTGTCACCTGTCCTTCATCTTAACACGTAAACATGGGGCTTTAAACAGTCTGGTTTATTGTAGCTCACTTGTCGACCAATCAGTGACGAGATGTATGGGTGGTTGAGTAGTTAGGTTGGCTATGTAAGGATGGTTGAGGTTTGGTTGGTTAGGTCAGGCAACAGCAGGAGGTAGGGAGGGGGAGGTTATGTCAGGCAGCAGGAGGAGGAGGTCTTCGGCTCGTCAACTCTGCCCTCTGGAGGCAGGTGAGAGCTTTTAGTGTAATTGTTGGTCGCTTTACTTGTGAGGCCCAGCGTCCTGGAGGACCGATAAACCTTACCCACAATTCTTACCTGGTGACTCTTACCTGGTGACTCTCTTACCTGGTGACTTACCTGGTGACTCTTACCTGGTGACTCTCTTACCTGGTGACTCTCTTACCTGGTGACTCTTACCTGGTGACTCTCTTACCTGGTGACTTACCTGGTGACTCCTGGTGACTCTCTTTTACCTGGTGACTCTCTTACCTGGTGACTCTTACCTGGTGACTCTCTTACCTGGTGACTTACCTGGTGACTCTTACCTGGTGACTCTCTTACCTGGTGACTCGCCACCTCCCCTCCACCCAGTCTTACTACTAAGTCCTAATGGTGGTGTTGGCTGCCTCCCTCCCTCTTCCTGTCCATCCCATTTTCTTCTCTTCCATTTCGTCCTTTTCTCTCTGCCATCCCCTTCCCCTTTACAGCTTTCCTTCCCCCCCCCCTTTACCCCCTCGCCTCCCCTCCCCACCCCACTTAGTAGCTCCATCGATTAAGTTATATAATGTCTCGTGTGGTGAGAGATGGTAAACTGGGAGACGCTGATACCATATTATTTTAACTCTCCCTGAGTGGTGGTGGTGGTGGTGGTTGTTGTCTTCCGCGGCTCTATACACTACCATGGTCAACACTGTCTGATGAAGTCTCCCCCACACCCTCTTCCCTCCCTGCTCACGCCTTCCCATCTACCATATCTCCCTGACCCGCCCTCCTCCCACCCATTAGCCGCCAGGGGCCTCCCACTCCCCCATACACCGCCAGGCAGAAGTACACGAGCTCCCGGGTCTTTAATAAAGAGAGAGAAACTGTTGTTAATATCCTGTAGCTGACGTGATGTTACGGAGAAACGGAGGAAGTTGTGGCTCTAAATCACTGCTGTTGGTGTTGGTGATAGTGTAGGTGGTTAGTGGTGGTGGTGGTGGATGGTGATGGTGATGGTGGTGGCGGGTCAGACACCTCCCCGCCTCCCCCTCAACATTAGTCCAGCCTCCCCGCCTCTGTTTCGTAGCCGCCGTCGCCGCCACCGTCGTCGGCTCCACCATATTCCGTCTGAGTCATTCCTGCCTCCAATATCCTGGACGGTGGAGCCGTCACAGCCTCCAGCTATTTCACCCCTCCTGCTCCTCCTCTTCCCCCGTCGTTATTCTTCCTCCTTCACACCCACTTTTCTCTCACGTGTCGTCCACCTCACCTTTACGTCTTTGTTATTCTCTTTTCGTGAGATAAATGTACTGTGTTGTCTGGCCGTGGCGCCTCCTGAGAGTGATTGACACTATGACTGTTGATTACTGCCGTTCACCTCTGCTGCCGACCCCCTCCCCCCCACCCACCCCCTCCACACACACGATACTCTTGCACCGGCTGACGAACTCCTGCTGTCTGTTACCCCAGGTCCCCGTCACCAGCCATGGCTCACCTTCCCCAGGTCCCCGTCACCAGCCATGGCTCCCATCACCTCGGCCTCTTACTGCTCCTCCTCTCCTCGCCTGATGCTGTTTAAGAGGCCATCTTGGTAGGTCTTATTGTGAGCTCCTCTTGTGAGTCCTCCCGGGGGACCACCTGGTGGCTCCCTCTAGCAGATCCTCTTTAAGGGGGCCCTGGCTACTAGTCCCTCCATGTTGGTCACCCATACAGGTCCCGGGTAAGTCCCTGACGTGGGCTGAGAAGTTGTTAGTGTAGGTCTTCCCTGAGAGGTCCTTGGTAAGTCTCTCACGTAGGCTGAGAAGTGCCCCTGAGAGGTCCTCTTGCTGAGTGTGTTATGGAGGCCCTCGTCCCCCTCCTCCTCACAGTACTCTGCTGGAGGAACTCAAAGTGTGTGTATCTCTCTCTCTCTCTCTCTCTCTCTCTCTCTCTCTCTCTCTCTCTCTCTCTCTCTCTCTCTCGTGGGCGGCGGTGTTATCAGTGACAGGTGGCTCACATAAGAGTGTCACAAGCTTTGTCGAGGGAGAGAGTGACACGTCTGGCATGGTCTCTTGTGTCCCTCGCCTCAACCACCATTTGTGTACTTCTTGTTTCTGTTCTCACCTTTTCCTCCCACAGTTTCAGGAAGAATCATTTATTGTTCTTTGTTAATCTCTGAGAATGTTTGAAAATCCGGATGAATATTATGAACATAATTAAAAATCCGGACACCAGCTTAAAATACTTGAAAATCCGGACGAATATTTTAAAGATTATTTGAAAATCCGGTCGATTTATTGAGAACCGTTGAAAGTCCGGACGACACACTGGAAAATCTCATAAAATCTGGACAAATCTGAGAGTCTCCGAGTTCACTGATCTCCTTGGAGGTTTGACCTGGTTGGCAGGGGTCACGTCACCTTCTTACACCTGTTGTTGGATCACTGGAGGAGAGAGAGCCAAGTTTTGACTCACCTGAAGTCCAATTAGTCGTGTCTGTCAAAGCTCATCAGGTGTTGCCGTGTTAACTTTGATCTGTGTAAACTACCTCCCTCCCTCCCTCCCTCCCTCCCTCCCTCCTCCCTCCCTCCCCCCTCCTCCCTCCCTCCCTTCCTTCCTTCCCTTCCTCTTCCTTCCTTCCTACCATCCTCCTCCCTCCCTCCCTCCCTCCCTCCCTCCTCCTTCCTTCCTTCCTTCCTTCCTTCCTTCCTTCCTTCCTTCCTACCATCCTCCCTCCTCCCTCTCCCTCCCTCCCTCCCTCCCTCCCTCCCCCCTCCCTCCCTCCCTCCCTTCCTTCCTTCCCTTCCTTCCTTCCTACCATCCTCCCTCCCATCCTCCCCTCCTCCCTCCTCCTCCTCCCCTTCCTCCCTCCTCCCTCCCTCACCTCCTCCTCCTCCTCCTCCCTCCTCCTCCTCCTTTTTGTCCTTTCCAGGCGATTTTCTGGCCTCAGTATAGTGTGTGTGTGTGTGTGTGTGTGTGTGTGATAGGTAAAAGATGTTAGGAGCGGTAATTACAGAAACGGGTTTTACGACGAACTGGAAAGATAGAATGGAAAGAATATATATAAATTTAGATTACATAACCTGATATGTTGTCGTCAGAGAGTATGAGAGAGAGAGAGAGAGAGAGAGAGAGAGAGATAACATAGGTCAAGTAGAGGGAGAGCTAAAACAGGCTGATAAAACCTTGTTGACATAAGTACGGTCTTATTGATAGTCTTAGGGGTCCCTTGTTGCAGTGATGGCCGGGGTATTGTTGACATGTTTCTGACTAACCTAACCTAATCCTGGCGGGAGGGAAACATAATCAAAATCGAAGAGTTTGATAGAATATTGTAAATCTATAACATGTCATGAAAGGGGAGGGGGGTGGAGGGTGGGGAGGGAGGGGGTGGAGGTGGCGGGGAGGGAGGGTAGAGGTGGCGGGGGAGGCAGGAGGTGGAGGAGAGGCTGAGCTGATGGATGGTAGTGAGAAATAGGAACGGCTGCAATAGAGTGACGATGTAAAAAGGAATATTGAAATTGGTTGATGATGCACTGGGGGAGGAGACACCAGGAGGGAAGGTGCTGATGTGTGTGAGAACCACCCCCACACCTCACCCCCTCACCCTCCCCACCCCCCACTCCCACCCCCATACCCTCATCCCCACCTCCCACCCCACCCTCCTCACCCCTCACCTCCCACCCCCCACCTCCCACCCTCACCTCCCCCACCACCCACCCCCACCCACCCCACCCCCCACCACTCCCACCCCACCTCACCCCCCACCTCCCACCCCCACCTCCCACCCACCCCACCCCCATACCCCATCCCCACCTCCCACCCCCACCCCACCCCTCACCTCCCACCCCTCACCTCCCACCCCCACCACCACCCCCACCCACCCACCCCCTCACCTCCCACCACTCCCACCCCATACCCTCACCCCCCACCTCCCACCCCCACCTCCCCACCACCCCACCCCATACCTCACCCCTCACTCCCACCCCTCACCTCCCACCACTCCCACCCCCACCTCCCCCCAAAAAGAAGAAACTCAGAAAAATGGAAAATATATAGGTGGAATATTCATCCCTCACACACTGTACAGACTCGGGGAGTACACAGACCTTCCTTGAGTCCTTCTGAGGGTGTTCTCTCTCTCTCTCTCTCTTACACACACAGGAGGGAAATACGTGCCTCCAGTGCTGAATAACAAATCTTTGACATCCACTGCCTCTTTATTGCCAGAGATACAATATTTTTTTCTGGTTCTTGCAAATTGACGAAATTTTCTTCTTTTGTGGCGTGTGGTTATGGTGAGTGTAGGAGCATGAGGTTATGGTGATAGTGATTCAAGGGGAGCATGTACAGTGATTCAGGGAGGCCAAGGGGGACGTACAGTGATGCAGGGAGGCCAGGAGGGACGTACAGTGATTCAGGGAGGCCAGGAGGGTATAGGGTGGGGCAAAAGGTGGTAATGACGTAGCTGGTTGACCTGTGTTGACCATCAGCATGTTGTAAACATGACCAGCGACAATGTTGGGGAAGCTCGCTGTCCTGTTACCCGTCGAGTGATTGATGGCTGCACTCACCTGTCCCCCGCTGTGTGGCTGACACCTCCTCCTCCCTCCTCCCAGTCCCACTTAATGCCACCATCACCCTACCACCACCTGCTGCCACCATCACTTTGACCCCTACCAACCTCCTGTTACTGCCTACATTATCACCACTACCAACACCATACCTCAGGATTATCACCAACACCATACCCCAGGATTATCACCACTACCAACACCACACCTCAGGATTATCACTACTACCAGCACCATACCTCAGGATTATCACCACTACCAACACCACACACCTCGTGATTATCACCACCACTACAATACCAGGATTATCACCACTACCATACCTCAGGATTATCACCACTACCAACACCATATAGGATTATCACCAATAGCTCACTAACCATGTGTAGTGAACAGACTCAGGTCAGCCAGTGTGTGTAGCAGCAACATTCAGTTATATTTTTCTCCTATATACAAGGGAGAAAAACTCAGGGCTGTCTTCCTCATCGTTTGTGACACCGGAGTTTTCACATCTAAATACCCAGTCGTGAAAATCAGAGGTCAGGTCAGAATCAGGTCAGATGGTCGGACCTCGCCCTGTTCACCTGCCGTTGCCCGAGTCCTCTCTCACGCCCTCGTCGTCATAACCCACTCCAACACGGTCTAAACTAAGGCAACAAGGCCCCCACGTAGCTAGTACACCCACCACGCCCACCACACCCACGCCCACAGCAGGACATACACCCAGGAGCAGCTCGGACTTAAAAATAGACTCCGGTGGCCAGACAGAGGTGGTGACCGCTGCCAGGCTCGGTAGTAGCGTGATCCTGACCTTCGTTACTGACTGGTGCAGGGTTGGGTCAGCGGTGGAGGCGTGCAGGAGCAGGTGTTGAGGGCATAGTGGCAGGGTGACGTAGAGGGGTCACCGCTTGGTTCAGGTATATAGTTTATAATATGCAAAACAAGATAGAATAAGTAAATAAAGGCCGATCTGCCTCTCACGTAAACACCAAACAACAGAATTATCCGGCAGATTGTTCTTAAAGTCTACGGATTCTTCGCGTATATTTTTAAATCACTCGGCTTTGTCCCACCACCTGACTGAACTATTGACTCTGACTTTTGACCTTACAAGATATGGAGCGACGATTGTTGTGTGTGTGTGTGTGTGTGTGTGTGTGTGTGTGTGTGTGTGTGTGTGTGTGTGTGTGTGTGTGTGTGTGTGTGTGTGTGTGTGTGTGTGTGTGTGTGTGTGTGTGTGTGTGTGTAATAATAATAATAATAATAATAATTAACGGTTTATTGAAAGAGCTTTGCAGCCAGAACTGAAAATATACAGTTACATATTTGGGGAATGGGTTACGAATTACAAATAATATACAAGTGACATAAGTGACACAAATAGTGTGTGTGTGTGTGTGTGTGTGTGTGTGTGTGTGTGTGTGTGTGTGTTCCACCATTACACACACTTAGAGTCATCCTGGGCTCTGTGCACACAAATAGTGGACGGGGAGAGGAGCAGAGGAGGTCTTCACGAGGGATGAGAGGCGGGGGGGGTGAGGAAGGGAGGTACTCTGTGAGGGTCTCAGGTGTCCATCAGCTGGCCTCATAACTAACTCGGTAGAGATTGAATTAATTTTAAGATAAAGATAAAAGTGAGAAGATTAAAGCATAAAGAGAAGAGGATAGTAGAGGAGGAAGCGTGAGGGAGGAGGGGAAGTAAGAGGGGAAAGACCTGTGTGTGTGTGTGACAGTAGGAGGAAGGGGAGAGAGGAACAGGGGATAAATGTGTGTGAGTTGAGAGGAGGGAGGAGGAGGGTGCACACAGAGGAAGTTGGGAGATGGATGGCAGAGAGGAGGAGGAAGGGAGAGTGATGGTGGGAGGAAGAAGAGAGATGTGTGTGTGTGTGTGCTGGGAAACAAATAATATTAATTAGAGAGAATTATAAAGAAAGGAATTAAAGGAGAGAGAGAGAGAGAGAGAGCCAGATAATACAATAGATACATCAGGCTCGTGAGAGTAGTAGCAGACAGCCGGAAGGAATTACCCCCCTCCACCTCCTGCAGCAGTGGTGGTGCTCCTGCTGTACCTACTACTGCTGTGTTGTTCCTCCTGCTTCTGCTTATCTTGCTATTGTTTCACTGCTGTTCCTCCTGCTGATGTCACTGCTGCTGCTGCTTCTCTTTTACTTCTGCTGCTCCTCCTGCTGTTAGTGTGTTCTCTCCCTTCAAAATGACTCAATTAACTGATTATCTCAACCCTGGCGTGGTGCAGCAACGGGTCGTCCGCATGTTGCTGTGAAATGCTGCATTGATTTTAGCGTTGTGCGGATGTAGTGTCTAACAAAGTGTAGCCCCCCCACCTGCTGTATTGGTCACTAGCGGTGGTGCTGTGAACCATGTGCATTGCGTGCTGTATATATACCTGTCTGCTGCTGTTTCTACCTGTACATCTATCTAGACACCTGCCCCCCGATCTCAAGCTTGTTTACCTGTCTTAGTCCTGTACACCTGTCTCCACCTGTGGCTTGGTCCTGTACATCTGTCTGACACCTGCTCACCCCCCGATCTCGAGCTTGTTTCACCTGTCTTAGTCCTGTACACCTGTCTCCACCTGAGCTTGGTCCCACATCTGTCTGCACCTGGCTTCACCTGCACACCTGTCTGCACCTGTACCTATCAACACCTTTTCATACTTCCACACATCTGTCTCCATCGTCACACTTGCTTACATGTATAGACCTTCCTAGGTGTTCAGCAGGTGTATATGATGTACAGGGGTGAGCAGGCGAGGAGAGAGCCCTTATCCAGCTTCATCAATCAAAGTGGAGAGGAATTTAGCAGGCAGTTGTAACACATAAGCATCTCATGTTTGTTAACTACCAGCACTGCTTCCTCTGTTATCGTTTGTCGCTGATTTGGGGGCCTTTGTGAGAGGAGGAGTGCAGTGTGTGTGTGTGGTGTGTGTGTGTGTGTGTGTGTGTGTGTGTGTGTGTGTGTAAAAACGAATATATCACACTTCAACCTTCCATCAAGGCCGCATACAAAGGGGTCGTTGTATAGTGACTCTCTCTCTCTCTCTTATGTTGGAAAATATTGTTGACAACCGCCCCACAACACAACCGCCTCACAACACAACCGCCCCACAACACAACCGCCTCACAACACAACCGCCCCACAACACAACCGCCTCACAACACAGCTGCTTCACAACACAGCCGCCTCACAACACAGCCGCCCCACCTAACCGCCTCACAACACAACCCCCACAACACAACCGCCTCAAACTCCCCTCACCTACAACCACCCCCCGCCTCACAACACAGCCGCCTCACAACACAACCCACAACACGTTCACCCCCAAAATCTATTAAAAAAACTCAAATAAACAAAGAACAACATAAAATTAACTCCAACGCGCACCGTTAAAAATCACAAAAAAAAAAAGATAGAGAGACGCAACAAGAGCTGATCAAAACCACATAACAGCATAGTCTCAACACATACCACCCCCACCCTCCCCATCCACCTAACCTCTCCTCATCCACCCACCCTCCCCACCCTCCTCACCCTCTCCCTCCCCACCCCCCTCACCCTCTCACCCCTCCTCACCTCCTACTCCCCCTCACCTCCCCACCCCCCACACCCTCCTCACCCTCCTCCCCTCCCCACCCCTCTCACCCCTCCTCATCCTCCTCCCATCCTCCTCACCCCTCCCACCCCCCTCCCACCCACCTCATCCCCCCCACCCTCTCACCCCTTCTCCCCCTTCTCACCCCTTCACCCCTCCTCCTCCTCCTCATCCTCCACCCCTCTCCCACCCTCCTCCTCTCCCCTCTCCCCCTCTCCTCCTCTCCCACCTCTCCTCCACCCCTCTCCCCCTCATCCTCCCCCTCTCCCCCACCTCCCTACTCACCTCTCCCCACCCCTCCTCACTCACCCTCTCCCCCTCATCCTCCCCTCTCCCCCCTCATCCCTCCCCTCTCCCCCCTCATCCTCACCCCTCACCCACCCCTCTCCCTCCCCCCTCTCCCCACCTCCTCCCTCACCCCCTCTCCCCACCCTCATCCTCCCCTCTCCCCACCACCTCCTCCCCTCCCTCCCCCCCTCTCCCCTCACCCTCCCCACCTCCTCCTACCTCTCCCCCATCCTCCCCCTCTCCCCACCCCCTCATCCCTCCCCTCCCCCTCCTCCCTCCCCCTCCCCACCCTCTCCTCCCCACACACCCACCCTCATCCTTCACACCTCTCCTCCCTCTCCCACCCCTCACCTTTCACCCTCTCCCCTCCTCCTCCCCTCTCCCCACCTCCTCCTCACCTCTCACCTCCTCCTCACCTCTCCCACCCCTCATCCTCACCCCCTCCCCCTCCTCCCTCACCCCTCCCCCTCCTCACCCCTCTCCCTCCCTCTCCCCTCTCCCACCCCCTCCTCCTCCCCCTCTCCCACCTCCTCCCTCACCCCTCCTCCCACCCACCCTCCTCACCTCTCCCACCCTCTCACCCTCCTCCCATCCTCCTCATCCTCCTCACCCCTCTCCACCCTCTCACCTCCTCCCTTCCCCCCTCCCATCCACCTCCTTCCTCCTCCCATCCTCCCTCCACCCTCCCCTCACCCCTCCCTCACCCCTCTCCACCCTCTCACCCCTCTCACCCTCCTCATCCTCCTCACCCTCTCACCCTCTCACCCTCCTCATCCACCTCCCTCATCCTCCTCCCACCCCTCACCCTCTCACCCCTCCTCACCCCTCCTCCACCCTTCTCACCCTTCTCACCTCCTCACCCTCTCACCCCTCCTCATCCTCCTCACCTCTCCACCCTCTCACCTCCTCCACCCCTCCCTCACCCCTCTCACCCTCTCACCCCTCCTCACCTCCTCCTTCTCCTCACCCTCCTCACTTCCTACTCCTCATCCTCCTCCTCATCCTCCACCTCACCCTCTCACCACCTCATCCCACCTCCCACCCTCTCACCCACCTCATCCCTCCTCACCCTCCCTACCCTCTCCACCCCTCTCACCCTCCTCACCCCTCTCACCCCTCTCACCCCTCCCTCTCCCTCTCACCCTCTCATCCTCCTCATCCCTCCTCACCCTCTCACCCTCTCACCCTCCCTCATCCTCCCTCACCCTCCCTCCACCCCTCCCCTCCCACCACCCTCACCCCCTCCCTCACCCCTCCTCCCACCCCTCCCCTCCACCCTCTCCCCCTCCCTCACCCTCCCTACCCTCTCACCCTCCCCTCCCCCTTCTCACCCTTCTCACACCCTCTCCACCCCTCCCTCACCCTCTCCCACCCTCCCCTCCCACCCTCCCTCCACCTTACCCTCCCTCCCACCCTCCCTCCCACCCTCCCCTCCACCCTTCTCCCACCTTCTCCCCACCCTCCTCACCCTCTCCCACCTCTCACCCTCCTCCTCCTCCTCCCACCCTCTCACCCTCTCCCCTCCTCCATCCCACCTCCCATCCACCTCATCCTCCACACCCTCCCTCCCCACCCTCCTCACCCTCCTCACCCCTCTCCCCTCTCCCACCCTCCTCACCCTCCTCACCCTCCCTCCACCCTCCTCCACCCTCCTCCACCCTTCTCCCACCCTCCTCCACCTCCTCACCCTCTCCCACCCTCCCTCATCCTCCTCACCCTCTCCCCCTCTCACCCCTCCTCATCCACCTCATCCCACCTTCCTCCTCACCCTCCCTCCCCACCCCTCCCTCCCCACCCTCCTCACCCTCTCCCACCCCTCCCTCACCCTCCTCCCACCCCTCCCTCATCACCTCCTCACCCCTCCCTCACCTCTCACCCCTCCCCTCCCCACCCCTCACCCCTCTCCCCACCTCCCTCATCCTCCTCCTCATCCTCCCCTCACCCTCTCCACCACCTCATCCCTCACCCTCCCTCACCCTCCTCATCCTCCTCCACCTCCTCACCCTCTCACCCTCCCTCATCCTCCTCCCCACCCTCTCCCCTCCCCACCTCCTCCCCACCCCTCCTCACCCCTCCTCACCCCTCACCCTCCTCACCCCTCCTCACCCTCTCACCTCCTCCCCACCCTCCCTCACCCCTCCTCACCCTCCTCACCCTCCCCTCACCCTTCTCACCCCTTCTCACCTCTCACCCCTCCTCATCCTCCTCCTCATCCTCCCACCTCACCCCTCTCACCACCTCATCCACCTCACCTCTCACCACCTCATCCTCCTCACCCTCCTCACCCTCTCACCCTCCTCACCCTCCTCCTCCTCACCCTCTCACCCCTCCTCCTCCTCCCTCCCACCCTCCTCCCCACCCCTCTCCCACCTCCTCCCCACCCTCCCTCACCCTCTCACCCTTCCCTCACCCCTTCTCACCCTCCTACCCCTCTCACCCTCCCTCACCTCCTCCCACCCTCCCTCACCCCTCTCACCTCCTCACCCCTCCCCTCCACCCCTCTCCACCCCTCCCTCACCCTCCTCCACCCTCCTCCCACCCTCCCTCATCCTCCCTCCCACCCTCCCTCCCCACCCTCTCACCCTCCTCATCCACCTCACCCCTCTCCACCCCTCCTCCCCACCCCTCTCACCTTCTCACCCTCACCCCTCTCACCACCTCATCCACCTCACCCTCCTCATCCCTCTCACCCTCCTCAACTTAGCAGATTGAAAGCCTCTGTCTGTTCTTGTCGCAAGTTTAGATGCTAGTGTGTGATGGTCAGTGGGTGGGATGGGTCGTGGTCTGGTTGGGAGATGTGGTCTGTAGGGGGAGATGGTCGGTCTCGAGCATGATTGAGGGGCACGAAAGGTATGGGTGGCTAGTGGTGGGTTATGGTTCAACCATCCCAACCTTCACCAACACTTTGGCTGTGGTGTGGTGGTGTGTGTGTATGTGGCATATGGCGGTGGCATGGGTTGCATGTGTATGGGGTGGTGTGGTGGAGACCTCAAGTCTGTTCAAGAATTAATTGTCCCCACCCACCAACTGTTTTCCTTCTCCGTGTCTTTCCTCCACCTTTCGGTCCCACACTCACTCACTACACTACACTACACTACTCCATATTTGCCGGCTATGTCATGTAGGCATTTAATTACACTGTGTTGCTTATGGCAGCTATAACGTAACTAATATTAATATATAAAATGTCTCTTCCATCTAGCAAATAATGCTTATATTTCACGTTAATTATATTGCCTGGCATAAAGCTGTGTGTGTAAATCAGCGTGGAAGGATGAATAGCGTCGCGCTGAAACACATTACTGCTGTGTTGACATAGTGTATTGTCGCTGTGCCGCCACCATGTTGTTGTTATATCGCTATGCTCCCCCCCAGATGTGGTGATGTTTTCTGACGTGTTACATTTTGGTCGTGTCGTGTTTGGTCATGGTATTGGTCGACCTTCGTGTGGTGGGAGTGTCAATAACTGGTCCTATGAGTGTCAGGAAGGTGTTGGTCGCTGCTTTAGATATACCACAACTGTTATGGTTATTGATGCAGATAACGGACTCTTCCTTTGAGTACAATGACTTAAAGGGTTATGTCATCGTACTTAATGGGTTAAATTTGAGGAAGGTTAATGGAATCGGAAATGTGGGTGTGTGTGTGTGTGTGTGTGTGTGTGTGTGTGTGTGTGTGTGTGTGTGTGTGTGTGTGTGTGTGTGTGTGTGTGTGTGTGTGTGTGTGTGTGTGTGTGTGTGTGTGCCACCCATTTCATACACACGTTAGAAGGTGTGTCCATGGTAGAGTCTTATTGTTTAAAAGTTAGTGGAACATTTTGTTGGCGCTGCCCAGGACTGTGAGTGAGGTGTCACGGTTCACTTGGTCTCAGTCTCTACACCAGAAAACTTTATAGAAAATTTTAAGAAAGAAGTCTTCCTCGTGCAGCTTTTAGTTCCCGGCGTGTTGCTGGTCCTCCTAAAGCCTTCTGCTCCACCAACATCGACACTCACCCGTACACCAGGAGGGAGGTGGACCCTTCCTAACGCCTGCCATCACTCGCCCCTCACCACACAAAACCAAATGGAAAGCTGTAGAGACTTGCAAGATCCCTCGGTGGGGTAGGGTAGGGTAGGTAGGGTAAGGTAGGGGAGAGTAAGGTGTAGCGGCTCACCTTGATTGCGGTCAGTGGTGCAAAAGTTTGTCCTATGTTGTGGTCGGTTGTGTTCTATTACTGAGGTGTTGGGCAGACAGACTGCCTATACCTCAGGCTAGGTACAGTTGACCACCTGCTTCACCTTTTGCTGGCTTAGGCTGCAGCTGGCCACTTCCACCATCCTTCCCGCTCGGTTAACTCCTAGATGTGTGTGTGTGCGCACCTCTAGACTCACCATCGTGGTCATCACCCTCCATCAGGCAACACAGAAGAAGATAACATAGGAAGGACTCTCTGCCTGCTGCCCTACCCCCACCACACGTGCTAATACGCGGCGGAATTCAGATAGGACTTTGCTATGCAGATCCCTGTGTATGCAAAGGCTTGAGTGATAAATTTATGCGACCACACGCTGGGTATTGCAATTTGCCCCCCCGGTGAGAACTGACACACTGGACTTGATTACAAACATTGGCCGGGTTTTATGGTGTACATGACCGTCGTGGTGTGTTGTGACCGCGGTGACAAAGGTGTGCTACTGGGTGACTTACCGTTACTGTGATGGTTGTCATTCTAGCCACCAGAGAGGTCATGTCTACACTTACACCAACACCTCCCACACCCCCACACCTCCCCACCCCCACACACCTCCCCCACCCCCCGCCTCCCCCACCCCCACACCTCCCCACCACGCCTCCCACCCCCACCCCACCTCCCCAACCCCACACCTCCCCACCTCCACCCCACACCTCCCCCACACCTCCCCACCCCCACACCTCCCCACCCCACACCCCCCACCCCACACCTCCCCACCCTCCTCACCTCCACACCTCCCCACACCTCCCCCACCCCCCACACCTCCCCCACACCTCCGCCACCCACCTCCCCCCCCATAAGCCTAATTCATTTTTTAGGCCCGTGATTTTCAGAATGGCGACTCATTAAAAGGCTTACTGAAGAGATTATCTCACAAAGACCTGAGGAGAGTCTGTATAGCGGGGTTTTTGAATGTTACGGACCCCCCCCACACACACACACACACACGAGAGCAGGGCAGAGTAATGTCAGATTCCAGTTTGTTAATGTGAAGTTATGTTATGCATGTAGGCAGGGAGCATCCTACAGGCGACCTTCCATACACCTACACCCTGCTGTAATATACTGTATTTTATCTCCATACTCCTACACCCTGCTGTATTTTACCTCCATACACCTACACCCTGCTGTAATATACTGTATTTTTACCTCCATACAGCTACAGGTAATCATATTGTGTTACACCTGGCAGCCTCATGATTCAGATGTTGTCTGGGTGTGTGTGTGTGGGTAGAGCACTCCATCACCACCTGTACACGTGTGGGGTACAGGCTGTAATGTGCTGGGCTGTCATTGTGAGGGGAGAGACAGACAGAGAGAATAATTAGGGAAAAGGGTGAAAGAAGTGGAGAGAGAGAGAGAGAGAGAGAGAGAGAGAGAGAGAGGTTTAAGAATTATGAGTAAAACAATTCATGTAGTTTCGTTTTGTGTGTGTGTGTGTAGACCTCCTCTCGCAGGGCTGACAGCACCATTACACAGCTCCTCACCAGCACAACGTAGCATCGTAATCACCCGTTCATTGTAAGGTCTGCCGCCCGCCGCCTTCCCCTGCTGCTGGTACTTCAACACCCTCTCCATCAACTCTGGGGAGGAGGGGAGGCCTAATTGTGTTGTAACGTCATCTACCTACAATCAGATATGGAGAGAGAGAGCTTACAGAAATGGAGAAAAATTGATAAACTCACTTTCAAACACACACACTCTCTTTTCTCTTGTATTGTGAAGCAGCAGTTGTGTGAAAATATTAGAGTTAGTTCACATTAGGTAGGGGAGGTTATGTTGCGCCACCTCCTGGCTCACCAACACTGCCGCTGCTCACCATGGTGTGGGTGGACCATGGTGTGGGTGGACGGATGGGCAGTGACCGTCACTTTCTTCCTGCTTGTCTCGATCGCTCACACATGACACTGCCTGCTGTGGTGAGTAGCTGACACTGACCTAACCTAACCTACCCTACCTTGAGGCTGGTTCGCTTTGTCCTTTGATGAGAGCCATGACTTGTCAGCCCGTCAGCCGGAGTAGTCAGCAGCAGTGTCTGGCTCTCGCTCCCCTCAACAACTCCGGCTTGCTGTGTACTCGTAGTTTGGTCAGGATGCAGCGTATCTTGTACTCAACTGTACTCTAATTTACGGACTTAGACTCATACACTTTAGAGTACTTCAATAACCATCTGATGACTTTGTTAGTTCTCTCTTTGGTTCAATTGGCTTTCTGTTGACTGTTGTTTGTGTGTCAGCTGAGTCTAGATACAGTGGTGATGGCTTACCTGTGCGGTCTATATACACTCTACCGGCCTGGTCTATATACATACTAAACCAATTGTAACTTTGTATGTGTAGTTTACCCTATATCTATTCATTCATCTATCTATCTATCTATCTATCTATCTATATCTAGTTTATGGTATATCTATCTATCTATCTATTCATATTAAACTGAGCATTTACTGCACTACACAGCCCCCTCCCAGTCCTGTAGTGGCCAGAGGGTCTCCAGGGGCACCTCTTAGGCACCACAATGGGGGTAATGGTCCAGGGGCGGGGTGAGGCCTTCAGGGGCGTCTTGGAGCACGGGGGGAGGTGTGTGTTGGGGAGGGAGGAGGTAAGGCAAGTCACCGTCATCAACACAACCCTGCGGCTGCAGGCTTAAAAGAGGCACCTTCACCTTCCCGGCCTCCTGCCCTCATCAGCCTCCCCCCTCCCTCCATCATCCCTCCATCACCCTCCCTCCATCAGTCCCTCCATCACCCCCTCCATCACCATACCGTCCTCCTCCCTCCAGATCGTCTCAGTGGGCGCGTCACCTTTCCCTTTACATATTAGTGGCAGTGCTTTCACATTTGGTGAACGATTCCTTTAGTGGGCGGGAAATGCCGCAGATGATGATGATGCACCCCTTCCCCACCCCACCCCCACCCTACCCTACCTCACCACCCCACCCCCCACCCTCCCACCCCACCCCACCCCCACCCCACCCTACCCTCACCTCACCACCTCCACCCCACCCTACCCTACCCTACCCTACCTCACCCCACCAAACACTTCCCTCCCCTCTGCTCCCCTCACTAGGATAACTTGCTACACTGCCGTCCATGTTAATTTCCTCTCAGCTGACTTATACTGTACGTCATCATCTTCAACATGTTGTCGTCTCTATCACCTCAAGTAAGCCATTTTTTTTATATCAAGGTGTTATAATACGTAATTGTACCACTTAGGGCGTCATGTACCAGCAGGAGGAGCGTCACCCTGGTGGACCCCGTGGTGGACCCCTGGTGGACCCCGTGGTAGACCCCGTGGTGGACCCCTGGTGGACCCCGTGGTGGACCCCGTGGTGGACCCCGTGGTGGACCCCGTGGTGGACCCCTGGTGGACCCCCTGGTGGACCTGGTAACAATGAAGGGCTTTACAGATTTTCTTGAATCTGGGCGGGAACACTGATCCTGGCAGGAGCTCAGGCGGGTTTAATTATGGGTATAATCCGATTATTCTAACCAGGGGACCGAGGCGTCGCGTCGTGTAGTGTATCGTGTGTGTCGTCTCCTCCTCCGCGCCAGGACACAGCGGCATCTTGTTCCTTAAGTTTTAGCCACACTGCCGACACACGTTGGCCCACCCCGAGGGTCAGGTGTGCGTTGTGACCTTAACCTTTATCTCAAGCCTTTCATTATAACACTTTGTACTCCCCTGTCCTGTCCTGTCCTGTCCAGCCCAACCATTGTCAGCCGGTAATGGCTCGGCTGCGGACACTGATAATGAAATCACTTTTGAATTATTTATTTCTGCTTCGTGATTATGTGTAATGGCGGTGGAATAGTGCGCCATAAAGTTTGTCTGTCATTAAGGGGGAAATTAGAGCAGTTGTGGGCGTGAGGTGGACGTGCTCAGCATTACGATGTGGTGGTGGTGGTGTGTTGTGTCGTGATATGTTGTGTTGTGTTGTGTTGTGTTGTGTTCTGTTCCTCTCCAAGTATAATAATGTTGTCGCCCACACCTCCCTGATGTTGCTACCCCCACCACCCACCCACCCACCCTAATTATGCACAGGTGTAATATTGTCCTGGGTGTACATACTTACCTTCAGGTGAGGGAGGGCGGCCTCGTTAACACCTGCCTTGTGACCAGGAAAGTGTGTCAACAAAAACTGTGTTTGGGGGGTCTGTCTCCTTAACCTGGGGAAATTGTTTTACAGGGAAAATTAAAAACATTATAAAGTTCTTAAATATACACACACACACACACACACACACCTACTACCTACACACACACACACACACACACACACACACACACACCCACACACACACCCACCCCACACACACCCACACACCCACACCCCACACCCCACACACACACACACACCACACACCCACACACACACACACACACACACACACACCCACACACACACACACACACACACACACACACACACACACACACACACACACACACACACACACACACACACACACACATACACACACACACACACACACACACACACACACACACACACACACACACACACACACACACACACACACACACACACACACACACACACACACACACACACACACACACACACACACACACACACACACACACACACACACACACACACACACACACACACACACACACACACACATTGTAGCTGGGTGATGGTTATTTACTGAACGAGACAATGACAACACGATATTATACCAGCAACTGTTGAGGACGACATAGTAGTGATGCCGTCCGTCCGTCCGTGTGTTATGTCAGTCGATAACTCTCCACTGATTCGATAGATTGACTCCAGTTTTGATGGCAGTGTGTTGGTGTGGTGAGCCGTGTTGCTAGTGAGGATGGTGAGCCGTGTTGCCAGTGAGGATGGTGAGCCGTGTTGCTAGTTGGTGTGGTGAGCCGTGTTGCTAGTGAGGATGGTGAAGGTGTGTTGCTAGTGAGGATGGTGAAGGTGTGTCCGTGTATTTTATGCCACGTTAATTAATCCATTAAGGTTATTAATTATTTCGTAATGAGTGTATGTTAGTGTCCATACAGGTGTGTGTGTGTGTGTGTGTGTGTGCGCCACCATTACTGTGGCCCATTAATTAGTGTGGCCCTCTACTAATGTGGCCCTCTACTAGTGTCGCCATTTACTAGTGTGGCCATTTAGCATTGATAATAGTGGTGATAATGTTGATCTAATTTAGTAGTGATGGTGGTAGACTGGTAGTGATGGTGGTAGACTGGTAGTGATGGTGGTAGACTGGTAGTGATGGTGGTAGACTGGTAGTGATGGTGGTAGACTGGTAGTGATGGTGGTAGACTGGTAGTGATGGTGGTAGACTGGTAGTGATGGTGGTAGACTGGTAGTGATGGTGTTGACTGGTGGCAGTGACTGGTAGTGATGGTGGTAGACTGGTAGTGATGGTGGTAGACTGGTAGTGATGGTGGTAGACTGGTAGTGATGGTGGTAGACTGGTAGTGATGGTGGTAGACTGGTAGTGATGGTGGTAGACTGGTAGTGATGGTGGTAGACTGGTAGTGATGGTGGTAGCCTGATAGTGATAGTGGTAGCCTGATGGTGAGGGCCTAGTACCCAAACTCGCCACCCAGCAGTGCACGGAGCTCGGGCGTCGTGCACTCACTCCAACTTTAAGCGTCGTGCACCAGAGTTGACTTAGTGAACTTTGGAGTGGAGTTGAACGGTAAAGTTCGAGTGTCACATCCAGGTGAGGCAGGTGTGTGATTACGGCGGTGTTTAATTAAAGGTAGTGTGTCGTAGAGCGGTAGTGAAGTATTAAACAGGTGTCGTGTGTGTGTGTGTGTGTGTGTGTGTGTGTGTGTGTGTGTGTGTGTGTGTGTGTGTGTGTGTGTGGCAGCAGCAGCGGTGGGTGCATTAATCTTCCCCCTGAAAGAAAAATGGTGGTGGTGGTGTGAGGGGTAGCAGAGGCCGTTCACTACCGTCCACTATACTATTACTACACCCACCTCGCCACCCCTCCTTGCTGTTGCCCTTCACCCCTTCCCTCCTTGCTGCCCTTCTCCCCTTCCCTCCCTGCTGCCCTTCACCCCTCCCCCTCCTTGCTGCCCTTCACCCGTTCCTCCACCCTTCCTCCCTGCTGCCCACCTTCCTCCACATTCACCCCAGATGGCACTGCTATTCTCGAAAATGTAGTGTATGTGTGTGTGTGTGTGTGTGTGTGTGTGTGTGTGTGTGTGTGTGTGTGTGTGTCCTCCCCACCACCCGTGTATAGTGAGTATTATTAAGACCATAAACCAGGGTTTAGTTTCCCTTCAACTCAGAAAATATCAACTTTATTAAACAACACTGATGGATCACCCTGTATGTATGTTCAGGTAACTCGGTATGTGGCTATAAATCAGTAGTCTTATTAACTCTTTATTTATACACGTCAGATACATACAGTAATTGTATTTATTTATTTTTTATTCTGTATGATTATCCGGCTCAAACAAGTCCAGGTGTATTTTGGTTCAGGTTAATTATCACATTACCTGTTATGGTGATATACTGGACAGGTGTGTAGGTAATTTAAATCTAGTCATTATTTATTACGTATGTTAGTTTTAGGTGGTGAGTTATGTGTTGTTGTTCGTTCACTCTGTTGATGTTTATTACCTGAACGAGTGTTGGGTGTATAGGTCAGTTTGGTTGGGGCCGGCCAGTGTGACGCTATCTGAGTGTGGTGGTGAGGGAGGGAGGGGTGGTGGTGGTGAGGGGTGGTGGTGACAAGTTAATTTGAACCGTAATGAATGGTTGTTAAATGTAAAACTATATAACCACTTATATAACCAGTTAGTTACAAGTTGTCATTGAGTTATATAACTTAAGGGTAATTTAGATAAAGCTTTCAACAGCTCTATACATATTGTCCTTAATAAAAAAACTCTACTGGGGGAGTTGAAGACGTGAAGGCTCTTAAGTTTAACAAAGGTAAACTAGCAAGAGACGTTTATATGTGACCATTAATAAAACTGGTAGGGTCGGGAGGTGGGTGAGGGAGGTGGTGTGTCCTGGTGGGATGCTAGCAGGGTGGACAGGTGGTGTGGGGCACAAGCGGAAGCACTCCACTCCCCGGCTTGGCAATATTGCACAACTTTATTTTTTTCCCTACAAAGCTGAGTCGGGTAAAAAAGTTCAATTTTACTTGACAAACTCAAACTCCCAAGAGGTTTTTGCTACCAGAGTCCCCCAGAGTTTTATTTAAAAAGATTTACTTTTATTTATTTTTTTTTCTTGACACTGTCGAGGATTTTGGATAGCTTCCTGGTGTGGGAATGTGGTGTGTGTGTGACGCATGGTGTGGTAGCCTGGTAATGGGAACAGCATGGTGTGGTAGGCTGGTAGTGGGAGCAACATGGTGTAGTATGGAGTGTGGTTACTCTAGGATACATCTTGTCAAGAAAATAAAAGGGTGAGAGTCAGAGAAAACACTCGGGCGTTAATGAATACAATTTGAAAGTAAATTTACGTTGATATTACAAATTGAAAGCCATTTTGCGTTCATGAATAGAAAGTGATGGGAACTTGGCGTCGGCATTACAAAGGGAAAACAGTTGTGCGTTGACATACAAACTGAAACCAAATCCGCGTTGGCGAATAATACAAATTGAAGATAAATTAAAATGTTCGTGTCAGTGAGGACGTGTATTGAACCTCGCTGGGGGGCAGTAGCTGGTGGTGGCACTGGCTCGTGGTGGCACTGGCTCGTGGTGGCACTGGCTCGTGGTGGCACTGGCCGCGTGTGTGAGGGAGGTCCTGGCTGGGTGTGACCCCCTATCACCCGGCCAGTAAAGCCACAGCTCAGGTAAACGCTGCTTAATAACGAAGTACAAATCGTTTTCATTGTACCAATTAAGGTGAGCACAAGAGGCGAGGCAAAGCTGGTTGATGGTCTATTAAACCCCGGGCACTGTGGTCGGAGATGAGGCTGGGTCTTGTGTGGGCTGTGGGGTCTTGGCTGTGTGTACGTTAGAGTCTTGGCTGTGTGTGTACGTGGGGGGTCTTGTGCTGTGTGTACGTGGGGGTCTTGTGTCTGTGTGTACGTGGGGGTCTTGTGGCTGTGTGTGTACGTGGAGGGAGAAAGTTTACATTAAAGGAGATGTGTGTAACAAATGTGCGATGCAATCAATGATGAGCAGCTGGCGAACATTGTTCCCGTCGCCGTCACTAGGGTGGGGGTCTGGTAGAGGGGGTCTGGTAGAAGGGGGTCTGGTCTGGTAGAAGGGGGGGGGGTCTGGTAGAAGCAGTACAATTACGTCTGTGTTTCTTTTTCATTTAAGTTTAATTACCAAGCAGATGACTATGGAGATGAAGCACTTTATCTACCAGGCCCCGCTAACCACACCGGCCACCACTCGCTACACCCGCCACCACTCGCTACACCCACCGCCGCTCGCTACACCCACCGCCACTCGCTACACCCGCCGCCGCTCGCTACACCCGCCGCCACTCGCTACACCCGATGTTTCAATGCCAACACACCAACACGATTATGATATATGGTACACTTTGGAAACGGTAGTAGGCCAGGCCAGGCCAGGGTACGTGAGGTTCTATTTACAGTGCAACATTATCACTCGTGTACGTGACCAGCCTATACATGGAACTTGCCAACACCTCTGAGTTAATGTTGTTGTTTGGTAACTTGTTCCATTCATCTATTCCCCATCAGTGTTTATCTATTTCCAGTCCCCAACTGAGTTTACCAATTTCCTTTATAAACTTTGGCTTTATCTAATTTCTGTAGTGATGTTGTTTGAAGTGTGTTATTGATATGTTCTATGTTAGCCCTCAGTCAGTGTTACTAGGTTAGGTTAATACCGCTGCTCGTGGGTCAGTCTTGATCTACATTATTGTATTGGTTTATGGTAACTGTTTTCCGATAGTGGGGGGGACGATGAACACGACGAGCGGGAGGAAATACACTGGATACCTTCTACCTGTGTCTCGTGTTTACACCTGCAGACATCACCACATTACCGCGGCAGGTGTACTGTAGCTCGGGGTCACACAGGTCCTCTCTCTCCAGGTATTCTCTATTAGGTTACTGAGAGAGAGAGAGTCATATATACTGTATACGCCGTTTACCTGTTAATTAGAGGTTACAGGAAAATGCTACACCTCAGAATGATTCACTCAGGTAAAGTATCGGATAAAAATGTCATTAAGAACGAGCAGCTATTATATAGATTATTATGTGTTGTGGTCGACCAAGTGGTGTGTGTGTGTGTGTGTGTGTGTGTGTGTGTGTGTGTGTGTGTGTGTGTGTGTGTGTGTGTGTGTGTGTGTGTGCCGGCTAGCTTATGAGACACTCCAGATGCTGTGAGACACTTTAAGATGATAGGCTCATTAAATTGTCGTCAGGGACAGTCTCTCTCACCACACTATGTCACACACACTATGTCTCTCACCACACACTATGTCACACACACTATGTCTCTCACCACACTGTCTCTCACACGCACTATGTCTCTCACCACACACTGTCACACACACTATGTCTCTCACCACACACTATATGTCACACACACTATGTCTCTCACCACACACATGTCTCTCCACACACTGTCTCTCACCACACACTGTCTCTCACCACACACTATGTCACACACACTATGTCTCTCACCACACACTATGTCACACACACTATGTCTCTCACCACACACTATGTCACACACACTATGTCTCTCACCACACTCTCACCACACACTATGCCTCCCAACACACACACTAGGGCGGGAGTCATTCTACTATATATCATCCATGAGGTTTAATATAGCATGGCGTCCCTCTTGTTATAATGGTGTATGGTGCAAGAGGCGTTGTGGTGCAGGTGAAGGTGTAGTGGAGAGGATCCTTGTTCCCTGCCTCACTAATCCAAGATTTTTACTCCACTTGTACAACTTCAAATAGTGCAAAGCCGAGAGGGGAAGTGAACACGGTGTAAAATGGTGGATCAAGCTGTTGTGTGTATGGGGTGGACCTAGCTGAACGTTCTGATGGGCGGGTGAGCTCTGATGGGCGGGTGAGCTCCTCTGATGGGCGGGTGAGCTAATCTGATGGGCGGGTGAGCTAATCTGATGGGCAGGTGAGCTCTGATGGGCGGGTGAGCTCTTCTGATGGGCAGGTGAGCTAATCTGATGAGCGGGTGAGGCAAATCTGATGGGCAGGTGAGCTCCTCTGATGGGCGGGTGAGCTAATCTGATGAGCAGGGTGAGCTCCTCTGATGGGCGGGTGAGCTAATCTGATGAGCGGGTGAGCTCCTGTACACTACCCGGTCATCATCTAAAACAATAACAATATATTAATTTTCCTGTGTATGATGTGTGTGTGTGTGTGTGGTGAGCCGGAGGTCAGGGCCGTGCGAGTCTCAGGAAGTGGAAGGTCCTGGATGGCCGGAAATGTACTTAGAATCACTCGGAGACTCTGAAGGTTAACTGAAAGGCTTGTGATGACGTCAGTTTTTAGTATTGGAACTTGTGGTATGGTAGCCGCTTGTGTCGTGCTCGGCCGCTTGTTTTCACTTCCAAGTATTTTCCAGCCTGGTGTAGGGTGGCTGGTAACACACACCCACACACACATCATTCAGTCATCCATTCTCTCCTAACTGCTGTCACACTTTTGTTTTACTGCGCACGTGAACGAGTGTGTGTGTGTGTGTGTGTGTGTGTTAGGTTATCATGATGATCGGTCAGATGTTAAACGGATTGACAGTCAGCCATTGGTGTAGCTAACTGGACCACAGGCAGTTGTCCCTCCAGGCTTTTATGACTGGACCACTCAGCTTAAACACAACGAATATAATCAAATACAGTTAAACTCAGTCACCAGTTAACTATACAGTCATCTTATATCTGTTGTTGTTGTGTTAAAACGATGCCACATTAACCCCCCCCCCCCTGGAGTTCACAGTTCATTCACCCAGTTTTTTGTTTGTTTGTAAAAAAACCAATCGTCAAAACCTCCCCCGTCTCTCATATCAACCGCCGACGACCATGTTGAATTCAGTCTCTTCTTCAGATCATGTAAATCACACCGCCTGGAGCAGAGGTCGGGGAGGAAGTCAATTTATAGCAATCACCCACATGTTTTTTCCTTCTATTTTTTCCTTCTATTTTTTCCCTCTATTTTTTCCCTCTCTCGTGTATAGAATATCGTAGTGTTAAGTAGATTTAAGCCTCGGGGTGGGGGAGAGAAGGTGAGGTAGGTGGAGAGGAGGTTGGTATTACCTAGCTTTGAAATGATTGGTTGTAAGCTGTGTTGACAAGAGGGACCACGGCACTACACTACCACCACCACTACTACCACCACTACCACCACCACTACCACCACTACTACCACCACCGCTATCACCACTACTACCACCACTACCACTATTATCTTCTTTGGTCAGGTAGTTCGCCCCTCACTGTACCTGTGTTATATATAATGTGACGGGGTAGAATCTCGCACACTTCAAACACTCGGTTAGTTTTAATTAAAAAGGTGGACACAAAGACGACACTCAGAGGAAGCCACGGCCCTGATTGTCTCCCGTGTGTGTGTGTGTGTGTGTGTGTGTCCCATAAGACGGAGAGAGTGAGGGGCCCCCAGAGCATCGTGCTAATGACTGTATATAGGCACTTCTCACTAGCTAATTGATGCCATCGCTCGTTGATTGGTTATTCATCCCCTGGGTCATCAACCAGTAAATTGGTGTCTTCAACCCAGCTCTCTCTCTCTCTCTCTCTCTCTCTCTCTCTCTCTCTCTCTCTCTCTCTCTCCTGCTGTGGGGAGCGGTTGTCAACACTGTCTCCTCCTCCTCTTCCTGTACCTCTTCCTCTTTTCCTCTTCCATTACTTCTCCCATCTTTCTTATCATCATCATCATCTTCACACCTCTCTAATCTCTCTATTCTTTGCCCTTTGCCATACCCTCTTCCCCCCTCACCTCTTCCTCCCCCTCATCTTTCTCTCTTTTTATTCCTCCTAATTTAATCTTTTCGTCTTTTTTGTGTACTCACTTTTTCCCTCTCGAAGTTGACTCGTGCAACATTGATGGCTACCCTCCTTCTCCCCCTCCAACCCCCTTCCCCCTCACCCCTCCCCCCTCTACCCCTCCCCCTCTATCTATTAGCGCTACCTGGAAAGTGAGACGTCGCTGGCAGCCTCCGAGTTCCCACCTTCTTCTGTGACGAACACAAGTTGGTGATGTACCTACCACCTCTCTCTCTCCCCTCCTCCACCCCCCTTTCTGTTCGTGGCGTATTTCTTACATCATCCATCTTGCCTCATCACCCCCTCCCCACCCTCCTGGTCGCCCTCTTATACAAAGAAAACGGCGCCCACGGAGCTTTGTATCGTACACTGATATATTTTATACTGACGGAGGCGCAGTAGGGGGAGTTGACCTTCAGCTGTGGGGTTGGACGACACTCTGAGCTCAGTAATAGGACTTAGGGAACTCCTCTCTCCCGCTCCGTGATTAATGAGTCCAAGTTTTAACAAAGGGAAGGAGAGATGGTGGTGGTGGTGTGTGGTGTGGTGTGGTGTGGTGTGGTGTGGTGTGGTGTGTGTTAGTATTAGATCATCACGATCCAGATGCAACAGATAATATTGGTAGTTTAGATGTACTGGTGGTAGTGGTGGTAGAAGCGTTGGTGGTAATCGTAGTAGTAGTGGTAGTGGTAGGTGGTCACGGTGTGGTGATCGAGGTAATGGTGAGGTGGGTGGGTGGGTGTGACAGCAGGCAGCAGCGTCACGGTAGAGCCTGCACGCTCGGCCACCAGTACCAGCTGTGTGAGGGTGTTGGTGGTGGTGCCAGGTGTTAGCCTCGGGGCACCTCACCCAGAGAGGAGGCTGGTGGTACAGGTGAAGCACACGAGACATAGACTCTGAAATACACGGGCGAAAGAAGCACTTCAAACCCCAGTCCTGTAACCCACCTTCCATCTGCCACAGAGACACGGCGTCAGGTATCACAAACGTGGGCGAGCTGAGACAGGTACGGGTATATCCCCCTTATGTTGTGCCGGTGCGCCAGGCCCCACACACCGGAAGTATGATAGCACCAAGCGCCAGGTTCACAGACGCCGCTGTTGTCCGCCTCTGCTGCAACAGCCAGGCATCAAATAAACACTCTCTCATATATAGCAAGCCGCGCCTTCGTTACGGCTATTAAAATAATGCCACACTATAATAACACGGGGAGAGAGTGTCACGAGGGCACTAATTGTTGGGATTGAACAACAGGTCAACAGGTACGTGTAATTGCCCCACCTGTTAGGCAAACACATTAATTAACGTCATAATCCTTTCATTGGACACCGGCCTCGTAAGGTAAACAGCCTCCCATGGATGGCTAATGTGTAATGGTTTCCTCGCTGGCAGGTGTAGCGCAGTGTACCGTCAGGGTGTTGGCAGCTGTAGCGCAGTGTACCGTCAGGGTGTTGGCAGGTGTAGCGCAGTGTACCGTCAGGGTGTTGGCAGGTGTAGCGCAGTGTACCGTCAGGGTGTTGGCAGGTGTAGCGCAGTGTACCGTCAGGGTGTTGCACTAGTCTTCTTATTTTATGGGTGTACCTGTATTGTGTGTGGGGGTGGGGGGGACAGGTGCCTGAGGGTGTGTAACAGGTGCGTGAGGGAGAGAGGGGTGCGTGAGGGAGAGAGAGGTGCGTGAGAGGTACGTGAGGGTGCGTGAGAGGTGCGTGCAGGAAGTAAGCGCAGTGACTGTTTAACGCTTATTACTGGTCACCTCTGCCGTCCACCTGAAGGTTGTGAGCTGTTATACCTTTCTCACACAGGTGTACTAGTGTGGTGGTGATGGTGTGGTGAGGTGGTCGTTATGGTGTGGTGAGGTGGTTGTTATGGTGTGGTGATGGTGGTTGTTATGGTGTGGTGATGGTGGTTATGGTTGTGGTGTTGCAGGCGGTGGAGGACGGACGGACGGACGGACGGGAGTGTAGGTCACCGGTCACGCACCACCTGTTGACGCCGCCACCCGAAACTCACTCACACGCAACACTGAAAAGAGAAACACAAACAAAGACATTCTGTAAAGTAAACCATTGATACATTATCTTAATATAAAGTTTTGAGTTGATGTATCTAAGTACTGGAGTTGGCTGTGTGTGTGTGGAGGAGACCTTGGCGCCAGGAGAGTAGTGTGCCGCAGGCTAGAGTCAACCACCGTCACCGCCACCGTCGCCACTCACCACCTACCTCTAGTTGTGCTCGCCATTACCTCCTCGCCCACACCGCGGCGCTGAAGGCAATAATACACCTCCTCTGTCGGTATACCCCAGAGTGACGGTCTTCTGAAGGTGGTGTGAGAGTGTGGCGGTGTGTAGCTTAGTGAGACGTGTTGTCTAGCGTCCTACTGTGTTTACACCTTAACTCACACGTGTAAAACTCCAGCCTTTTGTGGTGTATGCAAAAGGCCAGTGTAGCTATACAGTGTTGAGATGTTTTAATGTGTTGTGTGTGTGACGTAGGAAAGCTTTTGAAGTGTTTCTCGTGCTGTGAGATGTGTTGTAGGGAGTGTGGTGTACCTGGTATTGGGAAGAACAATACTCCCGTGCACCGTCACACTCTCAGCACACCACCGTCACACTCCCAGCACACCACCAGTCTCTCCCACCTGTACCACCTGCAGTGTCAAGGTAGGGCGTCATGTGCTTTCTGTCTTCTGTAGGTGCATTGGTTGACACCTTCACCAGTTTAGGTTGACACAGAAGCCAGAGCCGATTGTCTCCCTGGACGTATAAAAGTGACACAGAAGACCAGTGATTGACACACCTTCACCCGCGTTTGTTGACACAGCGGCCAGCAGGTGTAGTGTCTGGTGGAGGGTGACACAGTTGGGTGGCGAGCACTCTGAGGGGCTCCACTGTGGCCCTCCAACAGCGGTCGTTGCTCCTGGTCTTGTTAACAGCACCACGCCTTCCTCCTCCTACACACGTACTCACTTACCCCCCACACACACACACACACATGGTGGCAGTCTGTGTGAATCATCATAATGCTGTGGCGTCATTCACACTGGTTGATGTTCACCCTCGAGCGTAGTGTGGTGGGGGTGGGGGTGGTGGTGGTGGGTGGGGGTGGGTGGTAGTGGTGGGGGTAGGTGGTGGTGGGGTCGGAGTGCACCCGTGTGTAGATGATCGGATATTATGAGTCATGTTTCGCCTGGTGATGGTGGTAGCGGGTGATAGTGATGGTGGTAGCGGGTGATAGTGATGGTGGTAGCTGGTGATAGTGATGGTGGTAGCGGGTGATAGTGATGGTGCGGGTGATAGTGATGGTGGTAGTGGGTGATAGTGATAGTGATGGTAGCGGGTGATAGTGATGGTGGTAGTGGGTGATAGTGATGGTGGTAGCTGGTGATAGTGATGGTGGTAGTGATAGTGATGGTGGTAGCTGGTGATAGTGATGGTGGTAGCTGGTGATAGTGATGGTGGTAGCGGGTGATAGTGATGGTAGCTGGTGATAGTGATGGTGGTGCTGGTGATAGTGATGGTGGTAGCTGGTGATAGTGATGGTGGTAGCTGGTGATAGTGATGGTGGTAGCTGGTGATAGTGATGGTGGTAGCGGGTGATAGTGATGGTGGTAGCTGGTGATAGTGATGGTGGTAGCGGGTGATAGTGATGGTGGTAGCTGGTGATAGTGATGGTGGTAGTTGGTGATAGTGATGGTGGTAGCGGGTGATAGTGATGGTGGTAGCTGGTGATAGTGATGGTGGTAGCTGGTGATAGTGATGGTGGTAGCTGGTGATAGTGATGGGTGGGACTCAAATTATTACTATTATTTTTTCCTTAGTAATAAAATTGCAGACTCAACTTCACCCAACTGACTCAACCTTAAACATGGTCTGTAATGACTAACCCTAACGTAAACCAAGTTAGGTTAGGTTAGGTTAGGTTAGGTTAGGTTAGGTTCGGTTAGGTTTTAGCTGCAACAACTACCTGTGTGAAGGGACCAGTAGGCGTGGCACCTGCAGTAGTGTGGTGGCCAGCAGGTGATTGTTGTGTGGCGCTCAGCCGTGGCTACACTCACCTGTGGCGTACAAGAGCTCGGTGTTGGCTCGCCGACCTCCTGTGGCATAAGGGAGCAGTAGTGGCCAGGTATGGGGGCAGTCGGCCGTGTGTATGTATACCCATAAGAGGATTGTGGCGTGTGTCTATCCGCGCCACACACGCCTGCCACGCTAAGCCGCCACGCCTCAACTGTTGCTGTCTATCCTATTGGCTCTGGTGATGATGGTTCTCTACACCCCCTCTTCACCACTATCTCTACCCTTATGTTGCATCATCACCCTCACCACCATTTCCTATAGGTGTGTGTGTGTGTGTGTGTTGAAGTATTGAGGTGAGGATGACTGTTGCTGGAGTGTGAGTGTAACAAGGGTCTTTCTCAAACATGCATTACGGTACAGCCTTCACCTTCCCCACCAGAACACAAGTCACATGCACGCCATCAATCATTGTGTGGTTCCTTACTGTCCCCCGGCGACGGATAAGGGGCCGTAGTACCTGTCTGTCTGTCTGTGGATTAACAATGAACTATATTATTATCAGTAGTCTTTTTATTATTATGTTTTATCGTTACTATTGTTATTATACACACATTATATAGCTCTTACGGTAATTAAGATTTGATTTGTTTCCTTTTAATTGTTTAGTTGTTGTTTTCATTGAAATAGATATTTTTTTTTACTTATATATATCATTGTTTTATTGTGTTGGTGTTTTGTGTGGGAAGGTCAACGGTGGTGGCGGGAAAGTCTTTGTCACCAACGCTGGAGGTGGCAGTAGTGTTGCCACACACACACACACAGGGGGGGGTCAGGTAGGGGTGGTGTAGTTGTGTGTATTTTGGTTTGGCAAATTTAGTGTGGCCAGGCAGGGAGAGGCTGAGTTGTTGGTGTAGGTGGACGGTACACACCCACCCTGCTGGTGTTGTCACGAGGGCTGGCAGTAGGTGTCAAGAACTAGGTCATATGTCACGTGAGCCGAGTTTTACTATGTCTTGACACATGCACACGCAAGCACCCCCCACGCACGCACGCCCACGCATGCACGCACAAGAACGCACAACACATGCACACACACGTGCTCACGCATATACATACACACGCACTCACACACACACACACACACACACACACACTCACACTTATCAGCATGTTGAGGGTGTTGCAGGTCACCACACACCAGACGAGTGTTTACTGCACGCTGCTCCCACTAGCGGCCTTAACGTGGTGTATGGCTAAGGCTGCCTGTACAGTATTACGGAGACAGCACCTCCAGAACTGAGCCTCAGACGTGGTGTTAAGCTAAGACTGGCTGCTCTAGTGCCTCCCCTCCATACTCGAGGAAGCACTTGGTGGTCACACACTTGACTGTTCCTGCACCCAAACTAAGGGACTTGACGCTGTGTGGAGGTGTACACTGGGCCTCTCTCTCTATCACAGGAAAATCATCTTTAACGTCGTGGCCTTGTTGACATCACCAATTAATCACCTTAATAGATAAAACTAACTAGCATGCGCCCGAAGCTAAATCTTGCACACGTGTTAATATGAATCTAATGTATTGATGTTTTTAAGTCTTGGCAGTACAGTACAGTCCAGTGTGTTATATCTGATTATAGTGATGATGTGTGTTGGTGTGAAGGGACTAAGAGTGTCCACCTTGTGTTCTAGGTTCGCTGGTGGGCCTAACGAGCGACAGTGAGTGTGAAGACAAGAAGAGTTCGGCGTCGTCCACTGGTGCAGCAGAGGTGGGTCGGCCCTTCCCCTCCGCCTCCCCGCAGTCCCAGGGCGCCGTGGTCAGTTCCCACGACTACAACATGGAGCAGAGCAACGTGGCCCTTCTACGTGCTGAGCTCAAGGTAAAGTCACCTCTACAGTTTTAGTATTACCTCTCGTGGTTCAGTAGGCTTGGCGTTGGTCACTCTAAGCTGACACGCGGCCACTTAATGACCCGACAGCCTCAGCCGGTATGCAATGACTGCCTGGTCGGTCCTCTTGGCTATAAAACCCGTACCTGATGTAGTGTCCTGGTCTGGGGGCACCTCTCCAGGACTCGGAAAGGGACAGTAACCACCGCCTCTCCTCGGTCCTGGAGCACAAGTTCCAGTTCCTGAAGTTAGAGTCTTTAAGTTAATGGAGGAAGTTGGCCTCTTGTAGCCTTTAGTATGGTTTGGTTCCGGGATCAATGAAGCAATAGTTAATCCATAGTGTATGTATTTTATATAACACACACACACACACACACACACACACACACACACACACACACACACAGAGGCATCATAGCAGCATTATACATGAGAGTTGAGGCATGAGGGCGGTGGGGCGGCCATGCATCACAGGGCAACACACGACCCGCCCACATGAGTCGCCCTATTTATCTTAGCTGTGTTTATTGCTTCCTGTCTGCCTGCTAGCCGAATCTTCCTCCTACTGATTGAACATGTGTGTTTATACCAGCACCACCATCCTCACTTCCGGAGCTCTTGGGTGACTCCTGCTGGTGGTGGGTGGTGATGTAAGTACGCTGGGGGACACCAAGGAGGAGGTGATTGTGTGTGTAGGGGGGGGGACGCCCTATAGTGAGAGTGTGGTGGTGGGGGTAATGAAGAGCGTCAGGATGGTTCTCTCTCTCTCTCTCTCTCTCTCTCTCTCTCTCTCTCTCTCTCTCTCTCTCTCTCTCAATACTAAACAGGTGATGGTAGTGGTAAGAGGGTGGTGGGAGAGAGTCCTTGGTTGCGTCGCCCTGGTCTCTGCTGTACAAACAGTCCCCCTCCACCGCCACACTCCCTTTCTGCTGTGAAAAATTCTGACCCTTGACGATTTGTATCACAGTGCTGTGTTGTTTAGAGTAGAAACACACACACACCTTGTTCACAAACAGATTCACAAACATGATAAAATATCTTTACACGCGTTTTTCCTCTGTGTGTGTGTGTGTGTGTGTGTGTGTGTGTGTGTGTGTGTGTGTGTGTGTGTGTGTGTGTGTGTGTGTGTGTGTGTGTCCAAGGTGTTGCTGCAATTTACCCCAGGAACACCTCACCACATCACGCTCAGGAGACTTTGAGAGACAAACACGACACAGGAGACAGTCGTGAGACACAAACAAAACTTCTACAGCAACTCAAACAAAAACCTCACGCCCGGATAAAAGTTGACAATGGTGTGTGTGTGTGTGTGTGTGTGTGTGTGTGTGTGTGTGTGTGTGTGTGCGCTGTCAACGCTACGCTGGTAACATACATTAATCGATCTGTCAGTTTAGAGCGACGCTACACACTCCGCCTCACAGCCTCATGTACAGATATGTAATTAATGCCTCGGGACCCCTTATTGCAACCATCCTGTCCGTCTGTCTGTCTCTCTACCTGTCCCTCAGTCCTTCCCTTCCCCGCTCTATAATATCACAGAGCAGTTAACAGGTTATGAAATTCCTGGCGTATAAGGACACGATCACTTGAACTAAACATTGTGACGGTCGCTAGTAACTTGAGCCGGTGAGTGTGGTGAGGGGGAGGGGGGTGGCTTCAAGGACTGCAGAACCCAAACTCAGAAAAGATGTAGGAATGTTCTTAAAAAATTGTTGATCTGGGACATTAAAAACACAAATATTATTAATAGCACCAATACTAACCTGAAACTAGACCAATACCTTAACTAGATACGCTCGCTAAATCCAGGTACAACTAGTAAGGTAGGTAATGTTTCGTTGGGTAAAATTGGACACCTGAATTAATTAGTCTTTATATTTACAACTCCAAGTATTATGTGAAGAATTAAATATATCTCCAGGATGATTTACAGTGATGGTGAAGTGTAAATTATCCCGTGAGACAGACTGGTGAACGTAGACGAAGGTGAGAAAGAACGTGAGACAGACTGGTGACGTAGACGAAGGTGAGAAAGAACGTGAGAAAGACTGGTGACGTAGACGAAGGTGAGAAAGAACGTGAGACAGACTGGTGACGTAGAGGAGAGTGAGAAAGAACGTGAAACAGACTGGTGACGTAGAGGAGAGTGAGAAAGAACGTGAAACAGACTGGTGACGTAGAGGAGAGTGAGAAAGAACGTGAGACAGACTGGTGAACGTAGAGGAGAGTGAGAAAGAACGTGAAACAGACTGGTGAACGTAGACGAAGGTGAGAAAGAACGTGAGACAGACTGGTGACGTAGAGGAGAGTGAGAAAGAACGTGAAACAGACTGGTGACGTAGAGGAGAGTGAGAAAGAACGTGAGACAGACTGGTGACGTAGAGGAGAGTGAGAAAGAACGTGAGACAGACTGGTGACGTAGAGGAGAGTGAGAAAGAACGTGAAACAGACTGGTGAACGTAGAGGAGAGTGAGAAAGAACGTGAGACAGACTGGTGACGTAGAGGAGAGTGAGAAAGAACGTGAGACAGACTGGTGACGTAGAGGAGAGTGAGAAAGAACGTGAAACAGACTGGTGAACGTAGAGGAGAGTGAGAAAGAACGTGAGACAGACTGGTGACGTAGAGGAGAGTGAGAAAGAACGTGAAACAGACTGGTGAACGTAGAGGAGAGTGAGAAAGAACAAACTTATAATGATGACAGCAGAGTTTGTTGATATGTTTCGTCACCTCCGCCATTATCCACCCGACGTGACTCAACCAATCACGAGCTTCCTTTAGTTTGGCCCAGTTGCAAGCTTAAAGTGACGTCGCAGTGGAATGGTGGTGAATGAGGGAGAAGGGTGAACAGTGAGTCGCCTGGATCCGTTTAAATGTTTGGTACTTACAGTAATCGTCGTTCTTTCTCCCTCATTCACCACCAATTTTTCACCCTTCTCCCTCATTCACCACCAATTTTTCACCCTTCTCCCTCATTCACCACCAATTTTTCACCCTTCTCCCTCATTCACCACCAATTTTTCACCCTCCTCCCTCATTCACCACCAATTCTTCACCCTTCCTCATTCACCACCAATTCTTCACCCTCCTTCCCCTTTATGACGCCATCACCGTGTCTTGTTCCTAATGTGTTGGGTCAGCGGCTGTTATTATCCTCCTCCATCTCTTATGTCTCTTCTTTATCTCTTCTATTTTGGTTTTATCATTCTTCCTCTTTTCCTCACGTCTCTCCTCCATGCATTACATATATCAGTCTTCTCATGTCACTTTGTTCCTGCCAGCGCTCATATACATACATACATACATACATACATACATACGCGTGCACATTTGTCATGGACAGAGTTACTTACACAGAAATACGTATACACAGGTGAGGGGTAGCGAAGTGACAGGTGAGGGGTAGGGAAGTGACAGGTGAGGGGTAGGGAAGTGACAGGTGATGGGTAGGGAAGTGACAGGTGAGGGGTAGGGAAGTGACTGGTGAGGGGTAGGGAAGTGACAGGTGAGGGGTAGGGAAGTGACAGGTGAGGGATAGGGAAGTGACAGGTGAAGGGTAGGGAAGGACAGGTGAGGGGTAGGGAAGTGACAGGTGTGAGGGGGTGCAAGGGAGTGACAGGTGAGGGAGTGGGAAGTGACAGGTGAGGGGGTGGGGAGAGTGATTGGTGATGGGTAGGGGAGTGACCTGGTGGAAGGGTGGGGAGTGACAGGTGGAAGGGTAGGGGAAGTGACAGGGTGAGGGGGTGGGGGAGTGTGGAACGATGGGGGTTCTGTGGGCGGGTGTTGGGTGAGGTGATAGGAGGTGTTGGGTGGTGATGGGAGGTGTTGGGTGGTGATGGGGAAGGTGTTGGATTGGTGATGGGAGGTGTTGGGTGGTGATAGGGGTTGGGTGGGTGGGTGCTGGGTGGTGATGGGAGGTGTTGGGTGGTGATAGGAGATGTTGGGTGGTGATAGGAGGTGTTGGGTGGTGATGGAGGTGCTGGGGTGGTGATGGGAGTGCTGGTGGTGATGGGAGGTGTTGGGTGGTGACGAGGTGTTGGGTGGTGATGGGAGGTGCTGGGTGGTGATGGGAGGTGTTGGGTGGTGATAGGGTGTTGGTGGTGATGGGGAGGTGTTGGGGTGGTGATGGGAGGTGCTGGGTGGTGATGGGAGGTGTTGGGTGTTGATGCAGGGGTGTTGGGTGGTGATAGGAGGTGCGGTGGTGATAGGAGTGCTGGGTGGTGGTGGTGATAGGGAGGGTGCTGGGTGGTGATAGGAGGTGTTGGGTGGATGGGTGTTGGGTGGTGATGGGAGGTGTTGGTGGTGATACGGAGGTGCTGGGTGGTGATAGGAGGTGTTGGGTGGTGATAGGGAGGTGTTGGGTGGTGATGGGAGGTGTTGGGTGGTGATAGGAGGTGCTGGGTGGTGAAAATGGGAGGTGCTGGGTGGTGATAGGAGGTGATGCGTTGGTGATAGGGAGGTGTTGAATTTGGAGATAGGAGGTGCTGGGTGGTGATAGGAGGTGCTGGGTGGTGATAGGAGGTGCTGGGTGGTGATAGGAGGTGTTGGGTAAGTAGAACTGTGTATTTAAGTAGTGGTAAACACACATGAATTATCGCTCACTTGGTGGAACAAATTACAGAAGGTTTTTAATGTTCTTGGTGTGTGAAGGTGTGTACGTAGTTGTGGTGCTGGGAAGGTGTGTGCGTAGTTGTGGTGCTGTGAAGGTGTGTGCGTAGTTGTGGTGCTGTGAAGGTGTGTGCGTAGTTATGCGCCGTCCGTGAAGTATGTGCGTAGTTCGTCCGTGTACAAGGTGGTGGTTGTTGTGTGTGTGTCGGTTCGTCGCTTCTCAAGGCTGCTACCTCTCTTACGCCTCATGACGCAGCATCTAGTTCAGTTCCGTGGCACTGTAAACCTCCAGGCTGGGTTGGGTTAGGTTAGGTTAGGTTAGATTAGATTAGATTAGATTAGGTCAGGTCAGGTTAAGTCAAGTGAGGTTAGGTTAGGTTCCGGGCACAATGCATTTTCCATATTCTTATAAGAGGCTGGAGCGTGTACGATGGCAGGCACCTCCCTGGTATTGTTGTGAACGAGAGGTAATGGAAGACATCATTAAGTGTTTTGTGGGAGGTGTCACAGGTGTATAGAGGGTGTGTGTGTGTGTGTGTGTGTGTGTGTGTGTGTGTGTGTGTGTGTGTGTGTGTGTGTGTGTGTGTGTGTGCTGCTCCTCCTCCTCCTTGTATTTGCTCTTCACTCTCTCTTCCTCCTACACCGCCATCTTCTCTACACAGCAACAGTGTACGTCAGCACTGTAGGAGGGAGGGAAGGAGGAATGTCCCTAGATCAATACCCGTGTGCTATGATGCGCTCAAGATTGCTTCATTTGTGAAAGTTGTTAATGGTTGGTAAAGACCAGCTCCACGCCACGACAAGGGGGAGGGGGGGGCTGTGTGTACCGATCGATCAGTGGACCTCCCAACATTGGTTCGATCTGGCCGATGACACAGTATTATAGATTTCACTTTGACTTTTTTGCACACACACACACACACACACACACACACACACACGTAGGAAAACCAGAGGAAGAGACAAACATTCCAACAAAGAGAAACAGATTGTGTCTGTGTGTATGTCGCGGTGAATTGTTTTGCTTCTGACACACTGCACAGTATTTGAGGCCAGTCCTGACAGCTGGTGGCGTGTCCGTCACCCTCATACTGTCAGCCTCACACTGTCAGCCTAATCTTCGCTGACACTCTGGGTAGACGTGGTTATAAGGGTTGTATTCACTGATAATATAATGAAAATTTCCTTTTAATTTGGGAGTTAGTTGAGTACGTGACGTCACCTCCCTCCCAGAGTTTGATCTTGGTGTTCATAGAGCTGACTGACGCAGGTAGAGGGGGAGGGTAACCAAGAGTCTGGTGTTGGTGACAGAGGTGAAGGTGAAAACAACATCCCTCACGTAGGAAAAAAATTGATCCAAAAGGTAAGGTTAAGTGAGGCAGACGTTGTGTTGACTTGAGTGACCTCAGTATGGTACAGTTCGTATAGTGTGTTTGAGAATACGTCCACGACACTGAGGGAGATTACTTAACTTAACAAAGTGGTGTGGGGGGGGGGGGATGGTGTATGTGTGGAGGGGGGAGTGTTGTTTTGTTGTTGTCTCAGTGTGGAGGCTGAGTCTCCTGTGAGTCATTAATACATGAGTTATGTCACCAAGTTAGTTTGATTCAGTTGTCCACGTAAAATATCTTCGTAATTGCTTCTTGTTTTGAGAAAAAACAGGAGTAGGTGTTTTTTTTCCTGTTTGACGGTGACACCCCCACCCCACCCACACCCGCACACGCACATACACACACACGCACACACATGCACACATACACGTACACACTAGTATCTTAAACAAGGACACTCCATAAAGAAGCACAACAAATACACGCTCGATGGCTTCACTCCCTCAGGACACACACACACACACACCGTCCTCACTCATTAACATTCAAAGCTTTTTTAATAATACTGTAAACTCAAACACTGCAGAATGTCTTAACGTTTGTGGATATGAGAGTTGATATTCGAGGATCTGAGGCGTTAGTTTAACTCTCCTGACTGGTGGACGGCTCTGGGGTCAGTGGTGATGTGAAGAGTGTGCTAAATATTGATGTGTTATGCTGGTATGTAAGTAATCCCGGAGTAAAATGGATTACTATTTGTTTAAAGAAGAAAAAGATTTAAAGAACTGGGTTAGGTGAAATGGGGGCAGACTGTGTGGGTCAGCCAGAGTATTGTGAAGGAAAATCTTGGAAATAAAGAAGGAAAGGCTGGGTCAAATTAAACTAGATTTAGGGAGACTGAAAACCGTGGCAGGGAAACAACATGAAATTAACTCTCCAAAAAAAAAAATCCGGTATTGTTAGAGGAAGGAATTAAAAGAGCGAGAACTTAAACAATGGAGAGAATTCCACGAAGAAGAAAAAAAATTAGAAAGCGCGGGAAAGTTATGAGGATAAAGGATGAACCAGACTACTGAGGGATCACTAATGAAGGTTGGAGCAGCGGAGGCGAGGTTTACAAAGGTCTTCATAAAGGAATTAAAAAAACCCATTGTAGGTATGTATTAAAACAGATAAGATAAATGGATCTGTGTTAGTGGTGAATAGTTATACAAGGTGGCCACAGAGGCGGGTCACACTGGCCGGTATCTCGTGGCCACAGAGGCGGGTCACACTGGCCGGTATCTCGTGGCCACAGAGGCGGGTCACACTGGCTGGTATCTCGTGGCCACAGAGGCGGGTCACACTGGCCGGTATCTCGTGGCCACAGAGGCGGGTCACACTGGCCGGTATCTCGTGGCCACAGAGGCGGGTCACACTGGCTGGTATCTCGTGGCCACAGGGCCGTCACACTGGCCAGTATCTCGTGGCCACAGGGCGGGTCACTGGCCGGTATCTCGTGGCCACAAGTGTGAAGTCACACTGGCCGGTATCTCGTGGCCACAGAGGCGGGTCACACTGGCCGGTATCTCGTGGCCACAGAGGCGGGTCACACTGGCCGGTATCTCGTGGCCACAGAGGCGGGTCACACTGGCCGGTATCTCGTGGCCACAGAGGCGGGTCACACTGGCCGGTATCTCGTGGCCACAGAGGCGGGTCACACTGGCCGGTATCTCGTGGCCACAGAGGCGGGTCACACTGGCCGGTATCTCGTGGCCACAGAGGCGGTCACATTGGCCGGTATCTGTGGCCACACAGAGGCGGGTCACATTGCCAGGGTATCTCGTGGCCACAGAGGCGGGTCACACTGGCTGGTATCTCGTGGCCACAGAGGCGGGTCACATTGGCTGGTATCTCGTGGCCACAGAGGCGGGTCACACTGGCTGGTATCTCGTGGCCACAGAGTGGTCACACTGGCCGGTATCTCGTGGGCCACAGAGGCGGGTCACACTGGCTGGTATCTCGTGGGCCACAGAGGCGGGTCACACTGGCTGGTATCCGTGGCCACAGAGGCGGGTCACACTGGTTGGTATCTCGTGGCCACAGAGGCGCGGGTCACACTGGCCGGTATCTCGTGGGCCACAGAGGCGGGTCACACTGGCTGGTATCCCACAGAGGCGGGTCACACTGGCCGGTATCTCGTGGCCACAGAGGCGGGTCACACTGGCCGGTATCTCGTGGCCACAGAGGCGGGTCACACTGGCCGGTATCTCGTGGCCACAGAGGCGGGTCACACTGGCCGGTATCTCGTGGCCACAGAGGCGGGTCACACTGGCCGGTATCTCGTGTGTCAGGTGTGAGTGTTTCTCCCTTGTTGACTCGGTAGCGTCTGTTGACTTATCCTCGTACAGCTCGGTCGATTGAAAGGAGTTAGAGCGCCAGGTGGCAGGAAGCTCGCCTCCCCGTCGGTAATGAAGCTCCTGTGCCTCGTTGATTTCTGCTGCTAATGTGTTTTGGATGACAATGAGTTGAATGGTTGAACGAGGAGTATGATTACGCGAGCTTCTTGACGATGGATGCATCAGTGGGTAGTGGATGAACTGGATGCATTCTGAATCTTGTTGTCACTGGTACACACTGACTACACGACAGTTGAGAGTTCCTCATATTGTTAAGGTTAAAAAAGCTTGTTATTGTATATATAGTTGAGCTGGACTAAGTGTACACCATCACCACCGTCACAGTTGTTTCTGCCGGGGGAAAACTTTAACATTGTTCGTCCAAGTTGTTGTGTTCGTCATCTGTCCTTAAACATGAACCAAATTTATTTTACATTTGACACGTAACATCTTTGTGGAGGGCAGGTGAGTTACGGGCCCTGAGGGCAGGTGAGTTACCGGCCCTGAGGGCAGGTGGTTTATGGGGCCCTTAGGGCAGGTGAGTTACGGGCCCTGAGGGCAGGTGGGTTATGGGGCCCTGAGGGCAGGTGAGTTACGGGCCCTGAGGGCAGGTGAGTTACGGGCCCTGAGGGCAGGTGGTTTATGGGGCCCTGAGGGCAGGTGAGTTACGGGCCCTGAGGGCAGGTGAGTTACGGGCCCTGAGGGCAGGTGAGTTACGGGCCCTGAGGGCAGGTGAGTTACGGGCCCTGAGGGCAGGTGAGTTACGGGCCCTGAGGGCAGGTGAGTTACGGGGCCTCACAGCACTCATGATGTGTCTTATGGTGGTTATTTTTTGCTTTTCACCCATGAGTGAATAACGTGGATGACTGTGTGAATTTTGTTCTCGTCAGTGTGGAGGGGTCATGGTCTTCACAACACAGACGGAAGTGGTGTTGACTGAGGACATATAAGAGGCCCTACTTGCCTCCGTGTTTAACAGTGACGAACTCTCTCACTCACGGAGGAAACATTACTTCACAACCGACCAGTAACGTCTACGGTTTATTATTTCAGTTTTGATCAGATGATCTTAAATAACTAGAGAATAGTTATACCTGCAGGTGTATGTCACAGGTCAGGTGAGGCTCCTGGTGTTGGGGATCTAAATGTTTGTTTAACGTTTAGGGAAGGTGATTAAATTTTCCAATGGCAGCACACAGGCAGGAGTCTTTTGTTTTATTAAAAAGGTGTTATTAAATTTGTTTCGGTGACAGAAAACAAGTAGGGGTCACAATTAAACGGCGGGTAGTGTGTGTGTGTGTGTGTGTGTGTGTGTGTGTGTCGTCATAGTGACTCATGGTGAAGTGTAGTAAATGGCGCCTTCCGGAAGATGAGTCATGGTGTGAAATTAGTAAATTACCTGTATATAATTACCTGTTTGTACCTGTGAGAAGCACTCCTGGTGTCCCGTACAGCAACTCTCTCTCTCATTACCAACACTTGTCTGTCTGTCTGTCTTATATGTCTTGTCTGGCCACCGGGGTAGTGGGTGGTGGTGGTGGTGGTAGACGCTGGGCCCTGGAGTTAAGTGGCATATGATAAGGTAATTGGCGTAATGCAGTGGGGCAGTGAGGACGAGGAGCGGTCGGGTAGTGGGCGGGCAGGAGATAGTGGCAGTCGTTAGTGGGTGTAGTGGCCGTAAGTAGTGGGTGTAGTGGCAGTCATTAGTGGGTGTAGTGGCAGGTAAGACACTCCGGAGCCTAGACCACCTTCCTTACACACACGCAACCCCAGACACCTTAGCTCTGGACAGGTATGTGTGTGTGTGTCACTTATATCACTGTTTGTGTACACCTGTCACTGCCCCCCCCCCCTCCACCCCACCACACAAACAAACATATTGGCATAAAACATTTATTATTCACAGAGGGAACACTAGATCCAGTATGAGTGAGAGAGTTTCATTTAGCCATTATATGTGGGCGAGTTGTGTGGGGGGGGGGGGCGGTCACCAAGTAGAGAGGGAGGTGACCACTTATACAGAGTCACCAAGCAGACAGTCACCAAGACAGCCACCAAGCAGACAGTCACCACAGACAGTCACCAAGAATGGATAATGTTTTGAAATGTTAAAAGTTACAAGAGATAAAAATCGGTAAATCTAGGAGGAAGAGGTGAAGTGGTTGGTGGGGGGGCTGACCAGGTGATTAATGGTGGTGGGGGAAGTGGTGGTCAATGGGGGGTTTAGACCAGCGCCACTAACTTATATTGGCACTTGTGGCCGGATATTGTCACATCAAAGACTGACTCACACTCACTCACCCGCACACACGCGCACTCACACACCTCCGGCCAGCCTTGTAGGTGGGCGTGTGATCAAGAGGGTGGTGGGTGAGGGCGGTGCACCGTTGTAATGATAGCAACTACCACGCTAAAATAACCCATCTAGCCTTGAGTATCTGTGTTTTGCTGACGTCATTTGTCCTCGGGTATACACAACACTTTCCGTCATTCCCTTGGGTGTCCCTTGTTCGTCCTGGGAAATATTAACACATTATACCTGAAGGTCCCCCCCCCCCCAAGCACCACGACCCACCTCTCTCGCTCGTCCTGGGAAAAGAAGAAATAAACAGTCTGGATTTACGAGACGTTGGTACTAAACTTAATCTTGTTAGTAGTGAATTATAGTGAGTCGCTGCTTGTGTGTGTGAGAGTTTAGGTTAGGTTAGGTTAGGTTACCCTGGGTCTCTCCCCTTAACCTACTAACATTTGACAACTGTGCCGTCTTCCCCAACCTCCGGGGAGTGTTGTCCTGTAACTCGGCACTGTTGTCTTCCTTAACACCCGAACAATGTCTCCTCAGGTCCTGTAACTCGGCACTGTTGTCTTCCTTAACACCCGAACAATGTCTCCTCAGGTCCTGTAACTCGGCACTGTTGTCTTCCTTAACACCCGAACAATGTCTCCTCAGGTCCTGTAACTCGGCACTGTTGTCTTCCTTAACACCCGAACAATGTCTCCTCAGGTTACGTTCAAAGTTTTTCCTGTGACAAAGTTATGGGGAAAGTTTTGGTCACTAACATGAACTGGCCGAGGATTATCAAAGACCCGTGTGGTAAAGTTTCCCTCGTAGCGGTGATGTGAGAGTGACTGAGTGAAGGTTAAACAAGAGAAATAACTACGAAAATGACATAAAACTTAATGAACGTGTTGCTATACTTTATCCCGGCATCATAACACTATCTACCACCATAACTTGAGCTCGTCTGATAGACTCCTCTTGTACCTGGAACATGTCGTCGTCCTGGCCAAGTCCCAGTAGACCTGGCTTGTTAGAGGCCAGACACGCGGTCCACTGTGTTTTATAACACTCTAAGAGACGGGGAGACTCTTGTTGGTGTTGAGGCGCGTGAAGCAACACACGCTCGGCCTCGGGTCATGTTAGGCGAGTCAGTAAGTCTTGTTGACTGACGTGTCTCACAGTGTTGGCAATAGAAGCTTTGAGGTTTGAATTAACAACGTTTATGGTATTAATAGAGGCAATAAGGAGAGTAAGACTTGGAAGTTGTGGTAGAGGAGAGCTACCCCGCCCCTCCTGCTGCCCCGCCCCTCCTGCTGCCCCGCCCCTCCTGCTGCCCCGCCCCTCCTGCTGCCCCGCCCCTCCTGCTGCACCCCCCCTCCTGCTGCACCCCCTTGCTGTACCCCCCTTCTGCCCCACCCCTCCTGCTATTGGCCTAATGGATGGTAAATCATGACCATTCATAGGCTGCTCATTACAGGCCGCATGGGAGTCTGTCACTTTAACTATATTTTCTCACTGAACAACAACATGGAGACGTTCACTTCACATCATCTCATAACTGGGGAGGAAAGAACACAGTCGGTTGGTTCACTGATCGCTAAAACATGAAACTGACCTCTAGACCGGCAGCTAAACCACACCGAGACTCTTCCCTAACAAGAGGCAGCAACAGCCAGGGAATCGAGTTTATGTTTAGAATCTTTGTGAGACCTGACCCGTGTCTTCATCTTGTGATATACGCGGTACATAAACTGCTTGAACCACCTGAAGATTAGGCACCTCAGCTTATTTCACCTGATGCTTAAACATCCCAATGCTGCCTGCGGGGGGTGGGGGGGGGGGAAGGTTAGGTTAGAGGAATCGTATATAGATAACCCGTCGATTAAGTTCCGACCCCTTTACCTTCCATAGCAACCTGCAACCAATCACCATCCAGGACGGTTGCTAGGGACGCTGAGGTGGGGGAGCGGAGTTAGCTGTGTGGTGGACGGCCCTCAAGGCTCATAGTAATTTCAGATCTTACTGTTTTAAGCTGGCTCCATCAGTCAAGCTTACTGTTTTAAGCTGCCTCCATCAGTCAAGTTTAATGTTTTAAGGTGTCTACATCTCAAGCTTAATGTTTCAAGCTGTCTCAGTCAAGCTTACTGTTTTAGGCTGCCAAGCTGTGAGGACACAATGGTGGTAGTGTCTCACCTTAAAACCATTTACCCTTAACACCGAACACCCGCGGGTGGGAGGTACCGTGGGTGTGGGAGGTACTGTGGGTGTGGGAGGTACCGTGGGTGTGGGAGGTACCGTGGGTGTGGGAGGTACTGTGGGTGTGGGAGGTACCGTGGGTGTGGGAGGTACCGTGGGTGTGGGAGGTACCGTGGGTGTGGGAGGTACCGTGGGTGTGGGAGGTACTGTGGGTGTGGGAGGTACCGTGGGCGGCCTCGTTGTTACCATTGTAAAAATAGTCATGACATTCGTATAAGACCTCTCACCCGGCCACACCGCACTGACCTTCACCTTTGACCCACTGACCTCGCAAAAATCAATAGAGACCTTCCTCTCCCTAAGGGCGAGTTACCTGTGTCACGTCGAGTTACCTGTGTCACGTCGAGTTACTTGTGTCACGTCGAGTTACCCAGTCACGTCGAGCGCTTCTTGTGTCACGTCGAGTTACCTGTGTCACGTCGAGTTACTTGTGCCGGGCGTCGAGTTACCTGAGTCACGTCGAGTTACCTGTGTCACGTCGATACCTGTGTCACGTCGAGTTACTTGTGTCACGTCGAGTTACTCTGTGTCGGCCGTCGAGTTACTTGTGTCACGTCGAGTTACCTGTGTCATGTCTAGTTACCTGAGTCACGTCGAGTTACCTGTGTCAATAACAGAGCTACTTGTGTCACGCCGAGTTACTCCAGTTACCGTCGAGTTACCTGGTGTCACGTCGAGTTACTTGTGTCACGTCGAGTTACCTGTGTCACGTCGAGTTACTTTGCGTCACGTCGAGTTACCTGTGTCACGTCGAGTTACGGTGTCACGTCGAGTTACCTGTGTGTCACGTCGAGTTACTTGTGTCACGTCGAGTTACCTGTGTCACGTCGAGTTACCTGTGTCACGTCGAGTTACTTGTGTCACGTCGAGTTACCTGTGTCACGTCGAGTTACCTGTGTCACGTCGAGTTACTTGTGTCACGTCGAGTTACCTGTGTCACGTCGAGTTACCTGAGTCACGTCGAGTTAATGTGTCGTGTCAAGGTACCTGTCATGTCGAGTTACCTGTACCATGTCACTCTCACCACACTATGGCAGCAACAATAACAGCGGCAGCAACAACAAAACAACAGCTGCAGCAAGAACAATAACGACAATAGAATCTACAACAACAACAAGAGCCTGGGAGAGACGACCCCTCCCGCCACCACTGTACCAGGAAGGCAAAAAACCTATTCTCAACTTGTTTTTTCTCCCCAGAACCACTCACCCGGACGACGCCAGAGTTGACACACCTGATCACTAGGTCGGGTCACCGCCGAGTCAGTTCAGGGAAAATTGGACGACAAAAAACAAACATGGTTACCCTGGAGGCAATGCACCCCCCCCCCCACCCCTCCCCACCCCCCCCCCCACCCCTCCCCACCCCACCCCTCCCCAGGTGATGACAGCATACTAGTGAGAAAAAAAATAATCATATAAATTGAACTCGTTAGACATAAGGACAGTTTCCCGGTGGCGTTATAATTACAGGTAGCAGGGAGGTGCAGGCTCTTGGATGTACGTGTCTTAAAGGTTGGAAAATAGATAGATGATGTGGCCACGTCACACCTGTGGGGGGGTGGGGGTACAGATGACCACCTCCCTCCCTCATGCTGCCGCCTTACCCCAGCCTTATACCTTATATTGCTCTATCTTATGCCACACACTACCCAACCCCTCACACCACCCTACCTTATATCTACCACCACACCACACACCCCCACACACCACCCACACACCTCACACCCACACACACCACAGCACATCACACTCACACACCACCACACCACACACCACAGCACATCACCTCACACCACCACACCACACCACATCACCTCACACACCACCACACAGCACATCACCCACACACACCACCACACCACATCACCTCACACCACACCACACACACCCCACACACCACCACACCACACATCACCTCACACCACCACACCACACCACATCACCTCACCACACCACACACACCACACACACATCACACCACACCACACCACATCACCTCACACACCACCACACCACACCACATCACCTCACACACCACCACACCACAGCACATCACCTCACACACCACCACACAGTACAGTCATGCACACCTTCACTACCACTAACAGTCCAGTATTTGTTTTCAGTCAACAAATACAGTTGGGAGCCTGTAAACTTAATTCACTTTATTCTGTTTGTTTGTTTTTCGTATGTAAAACTTACCGGCGTCCAGAACTTGACCTGAGATGTTGAATTACATTATTTATTATGATTTTTTCTTCCCTTTAACTCCCGCCTCGTCGTGTGTGTGTGTGTGTGTGTGTGTGTGTGTGTGTGTGTGTGTGTGTGTGAAGGCCGTCAGGTGAACAGGTAAAGGGATGGTGTGTAGGTGGTGTGTGGCCCTTGTGGTAGTGTGTGTGGCCCTTGTGGTAGTGTGTGGCCCTTGTTGTAGACTGTGTGGCCCTCCCTACCATTACCACAAGGACGGCAACAACAGTCTCTACACCAATGTTGAATCGTGGCGTTGTGTTTCCGTAGACTTGTGTCCTTTATCAGAGTGGCTTTAAATAACAGTTTTACCGTGTATCTGTATTGTATCACCACCTGTGTATCACCACCCCCGTGTATCACCACCCCGTGTATCACCGTGTATCATCACCGCCCCGTGTATCACCGCCCGTGTATCACCGCCCGTGTGTGTATCACCGTGTATCACCACCCTGTATCACCTGTATCACACCGTGTATCACCCGTGTATCACCACCGTGTATCACCACCCCGTGTATCACCACCCCCACCCCGTGTATCCACGTGTATCACCGCCCCGTATCACCGCCCGTGTATCACCGCCCGTGTGTATCACCACCCTGTGTATCCCTGTGTATCACCACCCTCCACTCTGTGTATCACCACCCTGTGTATCACCTGTCCCGTGTATCACCACTCTGTATATCACTGCCCCGTGTATCACATCGGCACACACGTCATCTGCGAATGTTTCTCTACGTGTTTTATTTATTTATTTATTTGAAAGTTATGTGGTTAGGCTGATTAGTTTGGATAAAAGTTTATACAAATAACTTGTGTGTGTGTGTGTGTGTGTGTGTGTGTGTGTGTGTGTGGTGTGCGTGTGGTGTGTGCGTGTGGTGTGTGTGTGTCGTGTAATTCATAGTTGGGAAGGAACCATGGATCCGAGAAGTGAATTCCAATTAAGAGGTGTTGCGTGTTGGAGAGGCGAGCTGTGAAGTTAGCCAGGTGGTACACGGTGACCAGCTGGGACACCACACCACCTGAGGCGTGAGGTGTAGAGGCCTCGGAGCACCAGGGAGGGAAGGTGACCTGGTATATAAACCACAACAGCAAGACACACAGAGAGAGAGAGAGAGAGAGAGAGAGAGAGAGAGAGAGAGAGAGAGAGAGATGTGTTAAAATACGTTCCTGTTATTACGTACAGCTTTTTTAGGAGGCAAACATTTTCCAAAGGTAGGTTTATTAGGTTAGGTTAATTCAGATTTATTGTCTTCACCGTTTAAAAAGTTCAATTTCATCCCCCCGCCCCACCAGAGCATAAATTGGCCTCAAATATAACCTAAATTAATATTGACGTGAGCGGTATCAAGTGGTGGTTCTGTCTCGCCTCGTTACGTCATCAGACATATATATCTGTGTGAGGCGGTGTACAGTGTTGTGTGTCGCCCCCGCACTACACCTCACCTTACTACACCTGTCCTATGTAATTATTATTATTATTATTATTATTGTTGTTGTTGTTGTTGTTGTTGTTGTTACTATTATTATTGTTATTTGTTATTATTATTATTTTTATTATTATTATTATTATTTTTATTATTATTATTATTTTATTTTATTTCCATTTACTTTTATAGCTAAATTAAACTTTTAATTTGTATTAGTACTGATATTTGAGACCTTATACGCAGTGAGGGGTCATCAGAGACCTTGAGGGTCATCAGAGACCTTGTGAGGGGTCATCCTTGTGAGGGGTCAGAGACCTTGTGAGGGGGGAGGGGTCATCAGAGACCTTGTGAGGGGGAGAGGGGTCATCAGAGACCTTGTGAGGGTCATCAGAGACCTTGTGAGGGGTCATAAGGGACCCAGGGGTCATCAGAGACCTTGTGAGGGGTCATCAGAGACCTTGTGAGGGTCATCAGTCATCAGAGACCTTGAGGGGTCATAAGGGACCTTGTGAGGGTCATCAGAGACCTTGTGAGGGGTCATCATCAGAGACCTTGTGAGGGGTCATCAGAGACCTTGTGAGGGTCATCAGAGACCTTGAGGGTCAGAGACCTTGTCATTTGTGAGGGGTCATCAGAGACCTTGTGAGGGGTCATAAGGGACCTTGTGAGGGTCCCTTGTGAGGGGTCATCAGAGACCTTTGTGAGGGGTCATCAGAGACTTGTGAGGGGTCATCAGAGGGACCTTGTGAGGGGTCATCAGAGACCTTGTGAGGGGTCAGAGACCTTGAGGGTCAGGGAGTGGTCATCAGAGACCTTGTAGTCATAAGGGACCTTGTGGACCTTGTGAGGGGTCATCAGAGACCTTGTGGGGTCATCAGAGACCTTGTGAGGGGTCATAAGGACCTTGTCCTCGCTCAAGTGTTTATTACCACGTTAAAAATACTTCATGGTGACGACCCCAAGTTTAGCCACAGTCACTAAGTGTTAAATTGTGTGCGGTGAGTTGCGTGAGAGGGGGGGAGCCGCAGTGTGATATGTTTGTTGCTGTGGAGACGAGGTTGAGGATTTGTCCGAGATGTTTCCATTTTTTAGGGTTTGTCTTAAGGGTTCAAAGCTAGTTAGTACGGTACTGTCTGTGTGTGTGTGTGTGTGTGTGTGTGTGTGTGTGTGTAGGCAAGACACACTTGATGGTCGTCACCTCTGGTTCTAGAAGATAGAAAAACAAACCTTCTGGGAATAGGAAAGGAAAATCAGGGCGGTGGATGAGTGAGAATGGAGTGAGGGAAGTGGGTGCGGGAGGGTTGGAGGTGAGGTGGGTGGGAGGTTGGAGGTGAGGGGTGTGGGAGGGTTGGAGGGGTGAGGTGGAGGGGTGGGGTGAGGTGGGTGAGGAGGTTGGAGGGTGAGGTGGGTGCGGGGGTGGAGGGGTTGAGGGGAGGGGGTGGGGGGGAGGGCTGGAGGGTGAGGTGGGGGCGGAGGGTTGGAGGGTGAAGTGGGTGCGGCGGGGGGGGGTGGGTGCGGAGGTTGGAGGGTTGGGTGCAGGAGGGTTGGAGGGAGGTGGGCGGAGGGTGGAGGGCGGTGAGGAGGAGGTGGAGGTGGGGGCGGAAGTGGGTGGGAGGGAGGGTTGGAGGGGTGGGTGCAGGAGGTTGGAGGTGGGAGGGGTGCGGGAGGTTGGAGGGCGGTGGGTGCAGGGGTGGTGGGGTGGAGGGGTTGGAGGGCGAGGTGGGTGCGGGAGGGTTGGAGGGCGGGAGGTGGGTGCGGGAGGGTTGGAGGGTGAAGTGGGTGCGGGAGGGTTGGAGGGCGAAGTGGGTGCGGGAGGGTTGGAGGGTGTAGGGCCTTGAGATGAGTCGCACCTCACACAACACAGCTACTTGAGGCAATCATGCCAACCAGCCACAGTGGTGCCCCTCCCTCCTCCGCTGCCACCCACCTCCCCTGCCACCCTCCTCCCCACCCACCCTGTCTCCCTCCTCCTCACCCACCCTGCCGCAACCTATCCACCTCACCCTGGCCACTGTCGTGTCACGCCCCCTTGGCGGGGTGTGGAAGATGGTGTGTGTGTAGGGGGGAGCATGGTGGTGGTGTATGGGAGGTGGTGCAGCTGGTATGGGACAATTACCACATTGTTGAGGGTGTGAGAGTGTTGTGGGCGGAAAACTGTAGTGGTTGGTTCTGCTGCTCCCCTTCCACTTGCCTCAGGCGGCCCTACTGTGGTAGTGGGCGCCCACACTCACTCTGGTTCCTCTCAGTGGATATATCACACGCCCACAGTGAGGGAGGAAGTGGTAGTGAGGAGTGGTGTTACCATCACAAGGTTGTTGAGTGTGGGGAGGCGGGAGGACCGGTAGTGTGGGAGCATCACGCCCTGCTGGCTGGTGAGGGCACCCACCCGCCCGCTGCCCGTCACAGTCACTGTGAGAGCCTCGCCCAGCCTCCTACTGCCCGTGTAGTGTAGCTGTGTGTGCCACGCGGTCAGTGTGTCCCCCGCGGTTGTATTTGAGGAGCAGTTTCTGAACGTCAATCTCGCCGCCCACCTCTGTGATGGGCGGCGGCGGCAAGATACAGGCGAGGGCTGCGCGGGCGTGCTCCAGGCTGGTAGAAGCAGGAGGTCGCAGCTACGGGCGTGTGGCGGGGGTGACGAGGGGTGCCTCCCAGCACCTGGGGCCGCCCCTCAACACCGCCGCCACAAACTTTCGCTTACTAGCTAAGCTGCCCAGCAAGCTGCCCCGCCCCAGCCTGGCCGCCATGAAGAAGCGTGTGTCGGTGAGCGTGAGGGAGCGTGGCGAGTGTGTCACGCCCCGGGAGGATGAGTGTCCAGCCTCCACGGGAAGTGGCCCGCGTGACCGTCTGGCCGCAGGGGCGCACCTGGTATCGAGGGGACGTAGCGCCCTGCAGGAGAAGCTGCAGGCGGCGGCACGAGCCATGAGGAAGCCACCTCGAGCGGCACTAGGAGTGGTGAGGACCGCGGGCCAGCGGCACAAGTGGCCCCCTAACCCTGCCCCTGACCCACCACCACCCGCGGTGAGCTGCCTTCCACACACACACACACACACGAGTAAAAGAACTCAGTATGTGCCTGTACATGTTAATAATAATAATAATAATGTGTTTGTATTGTCTGTATGCGTGTCATACAAATTTATAAGAAAACAGGTAGAATTTTAAATCTAAATATCTCCACCAAAGTCTTGCTACAGGTCATCCAGTGTGTGTGACCCGGGAGAGGAATATTATGATGGCATAATGATGGCGCTGGCCGAGGGGACCCAGGCCGTGTGGGGCAGTGATAGAGGAGAGAGTGTGTACCAAGGTGGGAGGTTGACAGCCAGTGTTTGTGTCCTCTGGAGGGTGTGGTGATGTGCTGGAGGGTGTGGTGATGTGACAGTCTAGTGGAGGCAGTACACCAAGAACCTCGCAAGGGATGCTTCGGGGAATTAGTGTAGTTGTGTGGGTGGTGGCTGCCGCAGATGACAGCCACCACCCCTACCGTGCCTGCTGCGCCACTCACTCACTTAGCTACACTCTTAAGTTAAGTCACGTAAACAAAACATTCTTTATTCATTAATCGGGACAAACAAAACCGTGTAAACGTTTAGTTGTGATATCAGCGTGAAGTTTATTTGGATGTATAAAGAACTCGTATCAACGGTTCAGAATTGGCGTCGTTAGGTTTGGGGGGGGGGGTTATAGTGTGTTTAAGGCCAAAAATTCGTCGTCGTCGTCTCCAGTTTTCAGCCAATTAACTAAGACTTACACAAAGCTCCAGGTGTGTTGGGAAGGTGAACAGGTCCCCAACACACCTGAGGTCTTGTATGTGTTTTAAGTTTGTAGTGATGCTGATTTTTTAGGCTTATAAACACACACACACACACACAAACACACACACACACACACACAACACACACACACACACACACACAGAGTCTCATGCCAGCTTTGAACCTCTGATATGTGGTCCCTGAAGACGGTCTTAGTGAAGGAAGGAAAGAAAAGAAAGGAAGGGAGGGAGGAGAAAGTAAGGAAGGTCCGTGTGTGCTTTCACTGGAGTTAGTTCTTTTGGGGGTTATTACAGTTGCTCCACCTCCCATAACAAGGTGTGGAGGGGGGGTCATTACTGTCTTATGGTGAATCTTTTGGTTACAATGATTAATTCTGGTTTTAATCACTCCATGGTTTCTCATGTCTGACGGACCAATGATGTCTATTTTTCCGCGGGGATTGTGTGTGTGTGTGTGTGTGTGTGTGTGTGTGTGTGTGTGTGTGTGTGTGTGTGTGTGTGAACAGGTTAGGATGGGAGAATTTTGCTTTACACCGGCACCCCTACCTCCCTCACCCCTGAGACTCTCACCCCTGACACTCCCTCACCCCTGACACTCCCTCACCCCTGACACTCCCTCACCCCTGACACTCCCTCACCCCTGACACTCCCTCACCCTCCCCCCTGTACATCATCCAAGTATTCACCGCCAGCTTGTTGCACACCATGACGTCACACATAAACAGCGATGCTCATTGGTTCATTCGTTTATGTATAAATTGCGCCGCCATCTTGATGTACACGATGACGTCACTCATAAACATAGATGCATATTTGCCCACGAATTCTCATCAGCATGTTCCCCACCGACTTCATGCGCATCACGGCGTTACACATTAAAGTTATATTTATTTATTTTCACATAAATAGCACCCGAGATCTTGATAGATAACATGACATCATTCATAAACTAAGGCTGGTCATTGGTTCATCGTGTTGGTATATACTGTGCCGCCATCTTGTCACAGTCAACCAATGGCGTTCACTGTTTCTGTATAAAGTATGAGACGTCGACTCATTGTTCCCCCATGACGTCACACATAAAGGTGATGATTGGTTCATATAGATACTGTACCTTTATGAACACCTGTTGTTATCAGTGCAGGGTTGTGGTGCCGTGTGAGGTCCTGTACCACACCCTCGATATAGCGACCACAGGTGAGGTTAGGTTAGTACAGCCAGGTGTAAAGTTCGTGGTAGAGGGGTCCATGTTAGACTACACTACCCCAGACCTTCAAGTTCCCTTTAAGTCCTAAATACCGTCCAGGTTAGGTGATTAGGTGAAGTGAATAGGTTACTTTATGTGGTTAGGTTAGGTGATAAGGTTAGGTTAGGTTATGTTATGCGGTTAGGTTGGGTTAGGTTGTGTCATGGGTGAAAGGGAGCGTGAGTGGTGGTCTACTAAAGGAGGTCCATCACAGAGTCAGTCAGTAGGGCAGGCAGGCAGGCAGGCAGGCAGGCAGGCAGAGGAGCGACCTTCCTCTCTTACTTAACCCATGCAGGAGGGGTGAGGAGGAGGTAGAAGCAACGAACGAGGTTGTCAGGAGGGGAAGAAAGGGGGCGAGAGTAAGTAGAGTGGAGGTAGTGAGGGAGGGTGTGTAGAGGCGAGGAGGGGGAACACGTAGCACTACACAGCTGTGTGCAGGGCCAGCTGGTAGTGCCTCACAGTGCCTCCTCTCTTACCCCTTACTTTCCTTCCCCTCCACCCCCCTACCCCTTCCCCCTCTCCCCTCCCTCCCCCCTGCTCTTACCCCTTCCCCCCCTTTGCTCTTATCCCTTTCCCTCCCTCTCTCCTCCTCCCTCTCACCCCTCTCCTCCTCCCTGCTCACCCCTGGCATGGCTTCACATCAAGGCTCCTAGTCTCCTCACCATCAACATATCTACGAGAGCTCCCCCTGGTAGGTGTTGACCGGCCGTGTGTGCGTCTGCCTGATGCACCTGAGTCTTATCCCACACCTGGCTACAAGACCTTGATAGTAATGAGTTCGTCTATGGTCACTGGTGTTTGTTTCATTTAGTATCTCGTTTACCACAGTATTATAGCTACACTAAACCTAAATTGGGTTAGGTTAGTTTAGTAATGTTTTTATATCACTATCTAGCCTACTTGGTCGTCCCTATCACACACATACGTCTCTTATAGTGTTGGTGCTCTGATATGACGTCAGTGTTTCACAAAATATTTGTTACGCCGCACAAAAAATAAATAAAATTACGAGCATGACTCTGCATTAATGATAAATATTAAAATGTAAAATATTTTTTAGGAAACAATAAATATTTTGTAGTTGACGGTGCAGTCGATCAAATATTGGAAGATTAATTAATTATGTTATCCAATCATTCTAAATAAAACTGTAATGCAAAGTGAGTTTTATTTTTGTAATGAAAAATGCAAATGTTTACTAGTTGTTGGTCCGTGTTTGATGAAGCCTTTATAATGGAGGAAATAGTTAGGTGGTGGTGAGAGAGAGAACCAGTCCAGTGACGCAGTGATATATGATATTTGTGTTGAAACAGACGGTCGAGTTGATACCATTAGTGGAATAAATTATACAAATAGTGATATTAGTCGTATGTGTGACTACAGAGTCTCAGGGTAAGAAGGGCATAATGTCGTAATGTTATTCTCTCTGTATTAAGTATACGTGATATACAGAATATGTGGTATAGGTCACACAGTCAGTGGGTAGGTCTGACGTAGGCCGTCAGACCTCAAGGTGCACAACATTTTGGGTTGAACTGTTCATCATCAGTTCAGAGAAATAGTCAGTGTACAAACCTGTGTTAATGAGGACCCCGAGTATTATGAGGGTCCCGTCTGTACACTGGTGTGTGAGGTTGTCCTCACTCCGGATATTGACCAGTGACGAGGCGTCTTTTGATGTTCATTGTCCTCGTGTCGTGCATGTTAACCCTGAAGCTGCCACCTTTGACGCAGGGAGACTGGAAGGGTCTGCCAATACATTGATGAATTTACTCACATACAGTATACTGTACAAGATGAATAAGAACTGAACGGCAAATGGCTATGCCTATGGATGGAGCCTGTTGGTGCAGGAGGCGAGTGTCCAGAGAATGTCCCAGCATGAGTAGGACCTCCCGAGCCAGCAACCAGGAGACGGTCGTAGTGGGCTTGTTTTTGATCTATTGGGGTGATGGTGTGGATGATTGAGCCCTCAGTGGCTGGCTGTAGGGTCAGGCACCCTTGTGGAGCTGACCTTGTGCCCGCAGCTCAGTAGGAGGGCAAGAAGGGTAGCGCCACGGTGTAACAAAATACCTCAACCTTTACCAGACCCGTCCCTTGTGCCAGGTACAGGTACTGACGGTAGAGTTTCCTGAACGTGGACTTTATGAGCTCGTAGTTGTCGTTCAATAAGGGGCCGACACAGCCTCACCCCCAAGGTTCTTGATGATTGACAGAATTAAATCTCGCTGGGAAAATAAGATGACAAACGCCTTGGACATCAAAGTTTCCTTATTAGCTCTTCCTCTCCTTTTATGACATTCATATTTTTCACTGAGGTGTAGTGAGGGTGACGGTGGGTCCCTGAGGTGTAGTGAGGGTGACGGTGGGTCCCTGCGGTGTAGTGAGGGTGACGGTGGGTCCCTGAGGTGTAGTGAGGGTGACGGTGGGTCCCTGAGGTGTAGTGAGGGTGACGGTGGGTCCCTGAGGTGACGGTGTGAGGTTCCCCCGACAGGATTACCGTCACTAGGGGACTGATGTACTTGGAATTCACTAGGAACTTTACCTGCCTGATGTTACTACAATCACAACACCTGAAGCACAGTAACACTTGTTTGTGTGGAGAGTGTGGCAGACCATTGGCTCATCTGGTAACTCAAAACTGTAGTTATGTTGTCAGGCCTTAAACTATTTTTACCTCTTCGGTGTCCAACAATAAGACAAACTGGCGACAAACTCAGTATATAGTTGTGGCATCTGATAGTACTGCTTTCCTTATACGGGACTATGTGGAGCTGTCGCCTGTCATAATACAATTACCTTTTGTTTACAGTAATCCTACAATGGTTACGTTTATTGTAAGTCGAGGAATACCGTACGAGTTTCCTGTAAACAAGTAACATCACAAACTGAGAACACTGTGTGCTTGTTCAATTATTAATTAGAGGAACTCGTATTACAGGACAGGTTTATTATTATATCAACAGTGTTAATCTTTTCTCATTCAATATTTTACAGTAAATCGATATATTTTTATAAATGTTCTGATAATGGCTGCCAAATCAGGAGTTTAAAAAAAATATTCAAAAACAGTTTCTTGGCGAATTCACCTTCACGACTTTTATGTTGCTAAGAGAAAATTTAGTAAAAGAAATAAACAAATGTCACAAGACCAAGGTAACCAGTACATGGGCAGGTTGTTTACAAAGTCCTTCGTATTTACAGAGAACCCGAAGGTGTATCCTGAAACACTCCTCTGTAGTCCTTCATTTTCTGCACCTAACTGTATTCTTCACCATGCTCGCTGCTTGGAGGTGGACCTGACCAAGAATATATATTATAACTTCTTAAATACAGTACACCATTCTCACCCCTAGCCACACCATTCTCATCCCCGACCACACCTACCCTCGCTTCCTGGCCACATCATCCTCGGCCACACCTCCCCTCGTCCTCGGCCACACCTCCCCTCGTCCTCGGCCACACCTCCCCTCGTCCTCGGCCACACCTCCCCTCGTCCTCGGCCACACCTCCCCTCATCCTCAGCCACACCCCCTCCCCTCGCCCCACACCTCCCCTCCCCCCAGCCACCTCCCCTCGCCCGCCCTCCCCTCCCTCCCCCCCGGCCATTCCTCCCATCGCCCCCCGGCCACACCTTCCATCTCCTCCCGGCCACACCTCCCATCTCCTCCCGGCCACACCTCCCCTTCTCCCCGGCCACACCTACCTCGCCCCCGGCCACACCTACCTTGCTGCTCCCAGTTTATAGTAAGTAAAGGTAACCACGATTGTAAGACCATGGTAAAAGTGAAGGAGAGTGTCACTAGTTTATATCGTTATTATTTTGTTACATAAAAACATACCAAGTATGAAGGAGTGAGGGGGAGGGACCATGTGAGAGACTGGTGCTCTGGGTTGAGCCTAGGTGAAGCCTCTACCTGGGTCGCACAGCCTCACATGTCACCCTGAAAATTTGATAGCAACCACCACGGCCACCTGCTCTGATCCACACACAATCCAAGATGTACCACACCCCACCCCACCACATCACAACTCCACCACACTACATTACACCATACCACTCTACATCACAGCCCAAAACACCATAACACGTCACAACACACTACCATAACAACTTACACTGCACTACTCCCAGTTGTCCAGACCATAGCTCCACACTCTAGTCTTTTGATGCTGCAACACAAAGAGTATTTGATGTAGTCTTCCATGATATCTTGAAGACACTGAAGGGTGGTGTAGACAGACTCATCTCTTGAGTAACCTCCTGAAGCTTGCATATGATACTTTCAGCTTGATCTGTACAGTATTTGAAATAGAAAATAATGTCCTAATAGAAAAAGAAAATTCCTGGTGGTCACAAGTTAAGTGTGGTTACTCCAGGGTTGTGTTGTAGAGAGTCAAGTTGGTCACTCTGACTAACAATATACCCTTAAGGTAAACTTAGAGTGCTTGAGAATCTTTTGTGACCTATGAAGAGTTATATAAAACAATGTATTTGAGGTTAACGCTAAGTATTACAAATTTTAAGCATATTAAATCTTTAACGAACAATGCTATGTTGGGGGGGGGGGGGTTTGAATCTTACTGGGAACATACTGTATACTGTACGTACTTCTCAGGTAGAGTAACAGGTTGGAAACATGATAAAGAATTATTTTCATGTGACATGGTTGATACATACCACACAGCTGTCACATAATAAACATTGGATACCTGTGGACAGCCAGTTGTACCCCCTGTAATATTAGTGGTGGTTGGGACTCTTGTTCATTTTATACTGTACTACCAATAAGAATTTTGATAGAGTGTGTAAAATATTTTCTATTGGTCAATTGTCTCGGTGATTTACACACATTTAAGTCTCTTTATGTGGTGAGTGTTGAATGCATGTGGCAAAGATATTCTTAAAAGGATGTATTTGGTATATTACTGTATTTTTAAGATAGAGTTTGGATGGGACTGTGTGTTTATGTTATTCGTTCTTGTGTCTCGGCAGATTGTAACCACGGATAGAGACATCATGAAGAAGGAGCTGAAGAAAGTGACTCGTGAGAGGGACGAGGCCCTAGGTAGATTATCTGTTGGTGGTCACCATCCAGACCAGCCAGCCAACTATGGTATGTCCTCCTCTCTACCTTGAACCTCCTACTCTCAACCGTCCTCATCCATCTGAACTCAACATTCTGCTCTGTATCTGTCACATACACAGCACGCACTCTTCTTTAACCCTTAATCAAAATGCATCTTGTTTTCTCATACCTGACCTATAACTTGTACCCCCATTCTGTATAGGGTACTTAGTCAATTCTGTAACTGTACCTTGAACTCATACTTACACCATTTAACCCAAACTTCAGCCTTTAAATTGTTTTTCAGCCTGTACCCTTTATCTCACATTTCAGCCTGTACAGGTACTCCTTATCTTACATTTCATCCTGTATTGTTTGATTTTGAAAATCGTCCTGTACCCTGTGTTCCAGCCTGCACCACAACTAACGTGTGTATCACTGTGTACACTGAGGTGAATATTGAGCTTCATGTTTTACTCACCGCTCTACAGTGAGTCAGCCACAACTCATGGTTGATGTAGATTAACTTGTGTGTGTGATTGTTTATTTAAGATTACAGTACAGTATATGTAGGAGTCATTTGTGATAGAGCTATTTTATATATTTACTGTACGTACGTATATATACAGTATAGTAGGAGTTACAGAGCTTACTGTATTGTGCTACTTGAGGTCCTCCAGATGTTAGGCACTGTGCATTAAAATCAGAATGATATAAAGTTGTTATGTCTTGTGGTGATTTATGAAGGAAACTTAGAAAATATGTTGTTGAAAAGATTGTGACTGACCTTAAAGTTGGTAGATTCTTGGCAGTGGACTTTATTGATTTTGTTTTTTAGTCAAGTCATCGACCAACACAGAGTTTCTAAACACCAAAGTCAACATTCATTCAAAACTTTTTTTTTTTAAATGTGGATAATAGGAAGTTGCAGCCTCGAGGGAATTGTATTCTTTGCTGGAACAAGAAACTTTACACACGTTCATAGTTTTGGTATAAAGTATTGTACAAAATTTCACTGCCTCATAAACTGCAATAATTACTCTTAGGCCTTAATGACTGATGCTAAAGAATAGAACCTGTGCATCTGTGTGTACTGTACTGTATCATTAAAGAGCAACTAAGAGAAGCAGGTTTGGGGTCTAGACCAGTGGTTCCCAAATGAGACACCATAGAGGAGTCCAAAAGTTGCTGTGATCACCGTAAGAAGAGGTTGGTGAGTGTGGTGTTGTCAAGGGGCTGATATGTGACCACTTGACAACAATGGAGGAGAAATTCCTTCTTACTCTTCTGGTTTATCTGTTGACTGATGTAACTGACAGATAAATTTAGTCATTGAAGCTGCATCCAACTAGACATAACTAAGTGTTACAGAGGATGGAAGAGGAGCTCACAGATACTGTATACAAGTACAATATTCAGTACAGTATATAGGAGGTGATTTATTTTTAATGTCACGTAAATAATATCATCTGAATGGTTGGTGATATTTTAGGAAGGTAGTTAGGAGTTTAAAGTAAGAAAATGAGTGTGCTCTTATCATCATGAAAGATACTATCAAGATTGCATTTATGAAGATACTGTACTGTACTGTGAGAGAATGTAAACAGAGGTAGGGTGAACATAGGAGAATGTGTAAGCAGAGATTAACCTTGTTAATATAATATTTCAAGAACTTTTCCTGGATCATATACAGTACTGTAGTATCTGTGCTTCTTGTTGGGTGACTCTTATATCATCAGCCATTCATACATCTTATTCCTTTATGTGTAGTGAATATCACGACAACAATTTTGGTGTTGAAATGTAGGAAAATTACTTTATATATGGGATGGAATTTGCTTTAGTCTGAGACAGAACTAGGAGTCAACATTGTATCACTGTGGTGTGTGCAATGGTGTCCACGGTGTTCCTGCATCCTGAACTTTGTGAATACCTTGTATTAAAGAATTGATAGATACCTTTGTATTGTTCCCATGTTAATTGTATTTTCTTGATAGTTTTATCACCTTCATCATCATCATTATCATCATCATCATCATCATCATCATCATCATGTTCAGTACAGTGCTGTACAGTATACATTTTCCCAAAGTTAGAGTGAGGCTGAGTTCATATGGAATCATCCCAGAAAATTAGGTATGTGACTGCCTGTTTGTCTACAAGTGGTAAAACAAGAGAGCAAAACACAACCCCTCTCTGCTGAATACTTCATTAAAACTGCTGTCCCCATAGTGAAGGGGTTACATATTTACTGAAGACTTACCAGTACTAGTTTGTCTCTTTTATATGAAAAGTCTCTGTTGACTTGCTTGCCTAAGGGGGAAAATGGAAAAGATTAAGAGCTCTCCTAGCAGATACACACAATGGGCAAGAAAATGTACGGTAGCTCAGATGTCGAGGAGTCGGTGTCAATGGGTGCTCTGCCTCATAGCTACAGTATTTTATTGTCTTTCCTTGCAGGAACTTTACCAAAGGGTGGAGGGTCCCTCAGTGACAAGGGTCTGCTGGGTTCCTCACGGGACTATGAGAGCCTTAAGATGCAGTGTGAAAAGGCCATGGGGGATGTACAGGGACTCCTCAAGTAAGTCCATACAGAGAAACACCTAAATTATTTATAATGATTGCTTAACTTTTTCAGTTGAGGAAGAGAGGTGGAGATGTTAATAAAGGTTAGATACATTTTTCTTGGAAACTTGAACGTTTATATATATTGTACATATATATAAAAAAAAATCTTTAAATTTTTTATACAGTTTGCATTTAAGACTTACAGGTGAAAATTAAATTTATATACAGTACTTTGAAAACTAACTTGAATACTGTACTGGCCATTTAATTAGGGCTTACTCCCCTGTCTACTTTCCTTAGTCAATCACAATCCTATTGAATTTATGTCTGTTGTGCTTGTAATATCTTAAACTAGGCTATATGTGTGTGTATCATATATACAGTACCGCAGTTTTATAACAGATTATATGATAATAATGTTACCTAACGTATTATTTCAAAATTAAGTTTTAGTAATTTGCTTTTGATGACATTTTTTTAAAGTTTTGTATGTGATTGTTCCCATAGGCAAAATGTGGATATCACCAGAAAGTATGAAAATACGATGAAAGAGGTAGATTACTACAGAAAACAAGAAAGAGCAGCTATTACGGCACTCCAGAATTTACGAATGCAGTATGAGGAGGCAAGTGTACTTGATAGTATACTTTGGAAGTGTTTTAATGTTTTACTCAGGTAGCTCTAGTTGTGTGTGCCGAGTAGTTAAATCACAAGAAGATCTCGGCCTGATTCAATAACCAACATTATTGTACAGTACAGGGTTATGGTCCTTTGAACTTTACTGTTGCAGGATGAGAAACAAACCTTTCCAGAAGATATTAACACTAAATTTACAATCTAGCCAACATTGAGTGACTTAACTTCTCGTGTCTTGAGCCGTGATCAGGCAGTTGTGATGTAAAAATTATATATACAGTAGATTAGTGAGCAGGTCTGTACTAAGTATGCAACTCATTATAACTTTACAAAGATATTATATTTTTTATGTATCATGAGCAACATTAACTTGATATTTTGCTCTACTGTATTAATATTGTCTCTTTATTCTCAGATTAATGCTAAAATTAGTAGCAAAACTGACATTTGATTTTGTATGATGGTGCAGCACTTCTAATATGTTAAAATAAATCAGAATCTAATTTGAACAATTTAGTCTGCATTCTTATCATGAGGTTGTTCTTAATTTCAAGGTCGTAGCAGAAAAGCAGAAATTGGAGCGTGAGGTCACATCTTTGCAAACAATTATGGAAGATGACCGTAAAGAAATAGCTGACCTTCGACGGCAACAGCAGGTCAGCAACCTACTAGTACGAGCGTTTTCGATCGTAGATGGAGCATCACAAAACTAATCACTAACCCAGGCAAAGTGACTGGTTTTACATCAATTCTTTTTGGTATACTCACCTTTAATTCCTATGAGCTCAAGCTGCACTCAGATATGTAACTAGTTCAGCAACTTTGAGTCTTGAAAATTTTAGAAAATATTTTCCCTTTGTCACATAAAAGATTCATGAACCTGCTGTCCAGCTTCTGAGATACAAAGTTGCAAATCGTGTTGCACATTCTGACTCCCATAATTTCAAAGCTACACTAATGATATTGTAGTCCGCTCCCAAGTATTCCATGATGCTTCTCATTGGTTTTTCCAAATCCATGATAAATGATTGATTTTATTCCAAGACTTGCAGTCCATAAGGCTCTGCAAAGAAGGACTTCAGTAGGTGTGCCTTGTATTTTGTGTGATTCTTCTTGTATATTAGCCAAGATTTAATGCACATTAAACTTCAGAACACTCCCTAAATTGAGCACAATTCCCCATAATTTACAGCTGTGACACTATCTGTCAGCTTCCGAAAACGTTAAATGTTATTAGCTGAACTCGGTAGATTAAGTAGGTAGCCTTTACTCATCAAGCTTATTCTTTGCTCTGTCCTGCCCATTCATCTTAACTAATGTGTAACAAAAATTTTGATTGAATATGAAAATTAATAGTTTGTTGTATGTTTTCTACTTATTTCGGTATCCACTCTTAGCTTGGCAATAGCTCTGGGATGGTGGTGGTTTAATTGAATGTGAGAGGAGGTTCTGTTTTTCACCATTGTAAGTTATGCTCCTTGTCTGCAATATTAGATCAATACACAGAATGAAAGTAATTCCAGTCAGCCATAACAGTATTAAATTGGAGAATGACATTCCCCCAGTGTACCGCTTTTTGCCTTATGTGTATAAATAAAATTCTGAGCTTATGTCTAAAATTAAATAAAAGTAATTGTAATGTGTGATAGAAATGAACAGACAGCTATCACACTTTACCAAGATGTACAAATCTTCCTCTCCCATCCAGTACAGTTTATTTTGTGGTATAAAACTATGGTTGGATTTCCATGCAAATGCTTGGTTTAACTGTATCTTATCTTTAAGGCAATTAACAATGTCCTTCAAAGTCAAGATTAAAATAATACTGTACTAAGTTGAAGATAATTTTTATTGGGGAACAGCTTACGATGAAACAGTGTGATCAAGCAGTATGTTTACTGTCAGTAACTTTCAGTAAGTGTGCATGACTGTTGCCATTCAATTTTTAGATATTTGTCAACATTGATGAAAAAATGTGATCTTCAAAGTTATTCTAAAAATGCTAGTTCCCTTCTCATATATTGTAGAAGATATATGTAGATGCCCCATAACCCTTTATGTTTCAACGTGGAACAGTGTACATGTCCTCCCCGCCCCCACCCCTTAAACTAGGAAGGCATCAGAAGCTCAAGTTGGGATGATGTCATTTTTAAGTGTGCTTCATTATGATTGTTATTTGTGATAATGTCAAATCCCACCTAGTGCATTTGTCAATGAATTAAGGAAGTTTTATGTTTCCATTGAATTTCATGCTATATATGATGAACTCTTAAGATACCTGCTGCCATCATAGTTGAAAATATCCCTACCACTTTTGCCTAACAGACCCAGTCCTAACCTTTCCCCCTCTCTCTCTCTCCCCTGCCCTCAGAAGGTTAGATTCCCGCTCAAAAGACAGGTGGGTCTTACCCCCTTAGTGGATGACAGTTGCATGATCTACTCCTAACACAAGTAATCTGGGTTCTGTCTGTACGGCACAAAGCAAAGGACCCGTGGCTCCTTGTCTATATATCTTAGTTAAGCATTTTATTTGCTAGTAGTGCTGAACTCTTTTTTTTGTGCATTGGATGCCTTGATAGTAAATAGGTTTTGAATAGATGATAAATTGCAGAACCCATTGCTCAACAAAACTTTTACTGAGCAAGCTTTTTTGGTTGTTTGATAATGTATTGTGCAATGATTACTTGCATGTTGAAAGCATGATAAACATATGGTTAGAATGAAGTGTAATGTTTATGTTATCAGCATTGCCATAAGTTTACACATCTTTTGATAGTGATTTTCTAAGTGAATGTTCAGATTTATTTCATATTCTGTCCATGTCTGTGTGTATGCTTAAGCTAGAGTATTGGATGATCTTGTATTTGTGGTTCTTAGATCAGATTATTTCGTTTTTTTAGTGTTCATCAAACAGTTTTGTTTTATCTAGGAAGTAGATACTCAAAATTAGGCCACTCATCTAGATGCAAGGCTCATTATTCTGTAATAGTAGTCAATTTAATTTTTTTAATAAATTTGTCTTTGAAGTAGAGCATAACTTGTTAAAGCATGAGAAAATTGTAAGTTAGTTAACAGGTAATGACTGGAGAAAGATGAGACAAGTTGCTGCATAAAATTATGAACTGTTGTTAGATAGTTAGGCTGGTTGTGTGCATATGTTGTAGTTTGCTTTGCCAGTACATACAGAGAGTCATTTATCCACTCTGTTTGGAATTAAATGTACAGTACTTAATACTAATTATGTGCTTAATGAATGGCAAGGTGTAATGAATGCCATATTGATTAAAGTCACTGGGAGAACCATATTTGTGCTAAGGACAAGATTTTACATTTTTTAAAGATAAAAGTGCAACTGAAATGTTATTGTTTCCAAGAGAAACAATGTATAAGCAACTGCATTTCAATAAGATAAAGGGAGTGTCATGTTATAAAGAGAATCACCTAACAAACTACCTGAGGTTTTTAAATAATTATGAGAACTAAAAGAAACATTTCTTTGAGAGCAACTTAAAAGAGGACTTTCTTCTATTATGTTTTCAAGTCGACATTTCTTTTTTTAATTAAAAATTTTAAATATACAGTACTTGGATATCAGAAAGGAGTATATGAAGAATAAATATTCTGCCATGATTATCAGAACCTTTGAGTGTAAGAAAATAAAACGATTTGATTGTTTGTGTACAGTATTGTTGATGTGTGTATCCATAGCTGGTGTGTGTGAGTGTTTGTTTTATTGTGTGTTTTGTTTACCCATTTCTTTTTCTGTGAATTAACTGAAATCATCTGCCGGTATTGTGTGTGTGAATTTCTGTACTGCTTCCACATATTTCCTATTAATATTACTAATCCTTATACGGTAATCCAGGTTTGCATAACTCACAGCATTTTTTCCCATCTTAGCTTTCACTCCTTCTCCCTTATGCTAACATACAGTGTACTTGTGTCTTGGCATGCATGTTGGCCCTCTGCTTCTTGCATAAGAAATCAATAGAAAAGGATATGAGAATGATCCTCATTCTCATCACTTATGTTTAAAGGTGAAATACTTGACAACTGCTCTACTTACTTAGTGGTAACTGAGCAAGCTTAGTGAATTCTTTGCCCAACATTTCATATGATAGTGACAGCTCTGTAACTTTTGATGATATTGATATGGTTGGTGACCAGAATTTGAGGGAAGATTCTATTGGTAGCATTTTTTTTCCAAGTCTTTTCCTGTTTGAGGTAGTGTGGGGTAGAAGCAGTAACAGATACACATGAACTATTTCCCTTCATTCAGTGTCATTAAATCATTGTTATTATAGAAAAGGAAGTTCCATACAGTACAATGGTACAGTACTGTACTCACCTTCTCTGCCTCAAGTCTCCAAATGTGGTTTACTGCTGTTGCTTCACTTATAATCTTTCCTTATTCATGCATCCTTCATCTTGTCCTCTCTCTCTCTCTCTCTCTCTCTCTCTCTCTCTCTCTCTCTCTCTCTCTCTCTCTCTCTCTCTCTCTCTCTCTCTCTCTCTCTCTCTCTATCTATGATGTATACACTCTCTTTACCAGTCTTTCACACTCTGTTCACTCAGTACTGAATGTTTATCCCACCTGAGCAGAAGCTATTCTACTTTCTGCTTGCTACTTCACTCTCAGATCTTGTTAATTCTTGTATTTCTTCTCTACTAACCAATTTATTACAATATCATCCTCTTGATATATAAAGTAATTACCTTTGGTTTTGGGCTTAGGTTAGGTCAGGTCAGGTTAGGTCAGGTCAAGTGGAACAGGTTGTATGTGTTCCTTGGATGTAGTGTGAGGTGATTAGAGAGGTGTACATCAGCTGAGTTTGTTTGGTATACATACTGTACACATATTTCACCCCAGTAAGTTAAGTTAGTACAGTAATGGAGTAAGACTAAATGATGGTGTTCACCTTTAATGTAAATTGTCTTCACACACACACACACACACACACACACACACATACATATGTATACAAACACATTAAAAAATAATAATAAAAGATTAATATTATTGTTGCAGAAATTAGAATAAAAGAAATTCTCTTGTGAGTTTTCAGTTAAATATGCAAGTTGACACACCTGTACTGTAGTCCAGTTGCATATCATTAAGGGAGTTGTTTCTGCTTTACTGTGTGACTTAAATATAATCTATGGTAGAAGAAAGAGTTAATTTTCATAAACTACAGTTAAAGTCCTGTTGATTTAGTATTTGTTTATTTTTGCATTAAAAACAAATGACACATCTATGTGTTTGGTACTGCACCGCACCTGTATGAATTGGAGTTGTTTGTTAACTTATTTCTTCAAAATGTGATACAGTAACTGAATACCATTCATTGTGTCCTACAAACAACTCCTGGGAAAAATTGTTTTTACAGTTACAGTACCAGCAGAGATATTCAACTAATTACTGTACCGGCAGCGTTCTTTGTGTCTGACTTATAACTCGGGAACATAATTTTTACAGTTGCTTATGAATTGTTTTATCATGTTATATATATTTACATATGCAATATCTGAACCGATCAGTTCCTAAACGAGAATTTCAAACAAGTGTATAAATGACTCGAGTATTGAGCTTTGTGCTAGTGTTTCTGTTATTGATTTACTTGTAATAGAGCTGTCTTTCTTTGGTGCCACACTTAGGAGACGGTGATAGTAAGTTCTAATATGTAGGCTTTTTTATACCCTAGATGAATGTTATTCTTTAGTACAGTACTGTAGTGCATAATTACTTTTATCTGGCACCTATTTTTTAGAAATATATGATAAAGAATATACCCTGTACAGTACTCTTAAAACATTATTTTTTAAATATTTACTGACACTGTACAGTACATGGTCAGATATACAGTACAGTGATCATGAACAACCATACACACACACACACACACACACACACACACACACACACACACATTCTCTCTCTCTGACTTATGTGCTGTATAGACAGTATTTCCTATACACACATAAGGACATGGAGACAGATGCATGGGTAGTCATACAAACAATTATCGTGGGGCAAACACACAGTCAGGCATGCATACATTCACACTTGTACACATATACAGTACTTGTGTATTCTTTAACATTCGCACATTTTAGCATGAATATGTGCAAACACAATATCTTTATCTTAAATACATATAAGTAGTTATATATGTATAGTACAGTATATACAACAGGCAAAGAGCCATTTTTGCAGTGAAGTCTTTGTTTTCAGTAGAACAGTTAATATTATTAACTAAACACTGAAGCAATAAATCACATTTTCTTTTTTTAGTTGAATAATTATTAATGAGCTTAACACACAAACTTTTAGTCAAGCAAAGCTTCTTTCTATTTTTATTTTTGTTGAAGACTCTCTCATATAGTACTGTACTTCATGTGTTCTGAGATGGTCTTTATTCTGGGATCATTTTTTATTTGAATTTTTGGGTCTTCAGTATATCTTGGTTAGGTTTTTTATTGGTTTTCAAGGGCAAGTGATCTTTTGTCAACACTGTCAGTTGTTTCCTGAAGTACAGTCTAATTAAGATTTCCCTTAGTCACTCAACAATGTGGTAAAATATTTGGGTACTTTTCACTTTAAATTTGCTGCCACAGTTGTCACATGTAGCCAATAAATTATTTTTTGTTTGCAAAAAATTAATGGGTTAGGTTTTATTAATGAAATAGTGTAACTAACATGCATACTGTTGTGGCCTGGCATCCCCATACAGGAGGCCATTACACAGGAGGGCTCAGGAGAGGCCATCAACCAGCTATACATGACCACCATGCGTAAATATGAAGCCATCAAAGATGAGTATGATTCAATCAGAAAGAGGTATTCAGACTTAGTTGCCTCACATTCCAACAACATCTCCAAACTGGAACTTACACAGGTAATCGTGTTCTTTTTTTTTATCATGGAAGTAATGGCTAGTGTATTGTTGAATGAGATGGGTGGCTTTAGGAAATGTGATTCTTCTTAAATTATGAAAGGTTTAGCTTGTCTGCATAAATTGCAAGTAATATAAACAATTAAGTGTTGGTGTAGAGTTATACACAAAGTTGAGAAGTAAATATTAGTAGTTATGGGAAACATTGATAACATAAATTTTCCACAAATGTATGACTGCACAAAGATGACCACTGCTATACTCACTATTTGTGATGGCTGTCTGCCTAAGATGTCTATATTGCTTTCATGTAAATAAATATCAATGAATTATTTTATAGCCTTTGAAAATCCTTTTGCTTTGTTTGTTTGGAATTTTCACATAATTTTGGTTGTGACAATAGGAAGAGGTGTCTCGGTTGAAGAAACAGTATGATGAAATTTTACGAGAATGTAATGAAGCCGTGCGGGAGAAGAACTGTCTTAAGCAGCAGTGTACCAAAGCTATCACAGAGTGGGACTCTGCCCTCAGGGAGAAAAACAAACTACAAGAAGAACTGCTTAAGGTAAGTTATCTCTCTCATCTACCGTATATTTATATTTATTTATATACAGTACAGTACATATTTATATATACCTATATCAAGTAATGTACATATTTCTTTGTCTCCTACAAACAGTATTATATATATATATATATATATATATATATATATATATATATATATATATATATATATATATATATATATATATATATATATATATATATATATATATATATATATATATATATATATAATTACAGTATATATATTATTTTTATTTTGTTTTATAGGATATTTCAGTTGCAGTGGTAAAGTGACACTAATTTACATCAACATTATTTATTGTTTTTCTCAGGTTCGTGAGAAGTATGATGAAATGATGAAGGAAATGAACACCCATCTAATTCAGAGACAACATCTTAATAAAGATTTAAAAAGATTACAAGTAAGTTCTTCACGCTTACTGGAATTCTTTACTTAAAAGAATGATTTATTTGTTTGAGCATAAGATCACATAAACTTTAAGGTATTTATTGTATCTCAAATATACTGGTATGTGTACATTATTTTTCTGTTAGATTAGATTTTTAAAGTTATGATGACCCGACTGTATGAATAAGAGAGACTGTTTTTCATGACCCAATCAATCGGTGTTTTTCCATGAATGATCCTTATTCACTTGTCTGAGTCAACGGGTCTTTTAAACACAACTAACCAGACACGATACCCTTCTCACCTCCCACGGTTCTGGCTAGGGGTGAGGGTACAGAAGGGAGTGGGAGAATGAAGGATTCATTAACAAATGGATAAGAGAACAGGTAGGAGAAGCTACATCAAGATACTGTACCTGTATAGGGGATTACAAAAGAAACAGAGACAATAGCAAAGAAATTGGGGAGGTTGGTGGAATGACATTTGGGTTAAGTAACTCAGTATCACTTACGATACACATCAAAATGAATAAAAGATGTTTCATCTCAAATCTTGTACTTCATAATTCACAATGTTTCAGATTTTGTCTGGAAAATTCGAAGATAAAGTAAAAGTTTTATAGAGCACTTTATTTCACAATAGCTTATTGAATGAATTTTGATGATTAATCAGAGGGAAGTTTTACAGGATGTACAGTCGGCCACAAGAATAAGTGTACACCTACGGTTCGTGTTTGAGACAAAATATCTGGTAACACTGTCCTGAACAGAACAGACAAAATGACCTGTAATTTATGTTTTATTCCTACATATATGTTATAAATACATTTGTTATGAAAGTCTTACTAGTGTCTTGTGTTTATATTACAAGTAATATATTGTATCCAATGGGAGTAAACTTGTTGCCGAATGGGATTGCAGTTATCATACAGCTCCCTCCTCCTCCTCCCCCACTTTTTCTCTTACCCTACTTTCTTTTTTTTACTGAAGTTTGGATTATTAAAGGGAGGAAGAGGAGTAAATAGAATAATAAAGAAGGGGAAACAGAAAATAGTTAGAGATAACAGGTGGGGGAGCTGAGTTTCATCAGGTGTCTGGATGCGCAGTTTCAACGTTACCAGACCATTTGCGGACCTTACAGCTACAGTGTGTATACTTATTCCTGTGGTCGGCTGTACAGTACTGATATATGAGGACAGCAACACATTTATACGGTACTGTAAGCCGTTGATACTCTCAAAATGTAGTCTAGCACTCTTCCGTGGATGAGGAGGGGCATCTCCTTACCCCTTACCTCTTTTCTTGGAAATCAGAATCACAGGATGAGCTGTGTTAAGTGAACCAATTACTATACCACAGATTTGAGACATTCTGCACCAAGGCTTTATTGTTTGGTGTGGTCAAATGTTTGGGGTGTTCCCAAAATACTACTACTGTACTACATCTCCCAGCTCTCATGGTGGCCAGCCATCTAGTCGCTCAAATGTTTTACACTTCCCATATTCATTTCAGTACTGTACTAAGGTAATTTATTCTAACATATATAAATGTCTTTATACAAAACAAAATTCGGTTTAAAATTTAATGTATAGTACATAAAAAGTTTTTCCCTGCAGGAAGAGAGAAATGCAGCGATGCAGGAATACACACTGGTGATGAGTGAACGTGACACTGTACACAAGGAGATGGACAAGCTTCAGGAGGAACTATCTCAGGCCAGTAAAAAGATCAAGACAATTGAACAAACTACTAATGACTCAAGCAAAGAGGTGATTCTTATATCATTGTGATTACAGGATAATTAATATTAGTCAGTAAATAAGACCAAGCCCAAATGTTGTGATCACTATACAGGATTTATGTATTGTGGGAGTACAAGTACAGTACTGTAGTATAAAGACTGATATATCCCTGCAAACATAAATCAGTTGGATAGTGAAAGGATCTTTTCAGAAACATTCCAATAGTAAACTAAAAGGCACTTGGTCTTCATGGTCTTACTTAATGGGATTTAAAACAAAATTGGGATGAAAAATAACTAATGGGGATGATTTTTATAAATTGAGCATTACATAACATTTGGTTTATGGCTTAATCACCTCTGGTGCATTAGTAATTAGCTACTGTTGACAAAAACATTAACTGATTACGTTATCTAACTGACACATTGTCTCAGAACAGTTGTAAAGATTCATTCCTGTGCCTCTAATATAGACTTGAAGCCAATACAGTAGAGCTTGATTATGGTGTTTGCAGAGAAGGAAATTTATGCCTGGCTTGAAAATATAGCAATTTTGGTTTCACCAGATTGTACAAGAGTTGATAAATGAATAACTGGTTTGCAGTGGAACCTCAAATTTGGTACACTGTTTAGTTGTTAAGTGGCAATACACACACACACACACACACACACACACACACACACACACACACACACACCTGTTCATATATATATATATATATATATATATATATATATATATATATATATATATATATATATATATATATATATATATATATATATATATATATATATATATATATATATATATATATATATAATCATGAAGATGCTCATCTGTCAACGTTTAGTTTCTTAATAATATGCCGTGTGAAGTGGCATAGGATGGCATATCAAGAATTTCTTTCTATTGTCTTAACCGTAACACATCTTAATACAATTAGATAGTGTGCTATGACTTACAAAACTAACAGTATTCTTTGTAGTAATTACTAACAGTCTAAAATATTGTACATTAACAGCAAGGTCAGTGTCTGAGGTGCAGTTCATCCCTGTTACTTTGAACCATTTTGGCAACACATCTGAATATTCATACACTGTAATCATTGTACTGTAGTTAACTTGTTCATAATACAGTGTACAAGCTTGTTATGGTGAATGGTAGAAAAGTATTTGGTAGTTGAAGATGCTTAGGGGATATATATTTGTTGCTTAACAGGTTATTGCTGAAGTCTGTGAGGCAATCATAAATTAGATGCAACTTGAACGACAGTAAGAAATGATTGATGTAGCTCTCATGGTATGTGCCTTGTTCCATCATTGAGGCAGGTAACACACCCTCCTGCATCATCCTGTGAACCATGGCTCTCAGTTTGTTGGGCACTGTTAACAATTGTTGATGAAATGAAGTTTTTCAGCATCAAGCACTATGTATGCTATGATATGCAAGATCAAAATGTCATTAAAAAAAATGAAAGTAGTATAATGAATATTGAGGAAATTCAGTCCTTTGGCATTCTGCATTTCACTTAGTTCATCAAATAGAATCAAAATTTATATTCCCAATTCTTGGACATGACCATTTTGAGCATTGTAACTTTGTCTGTGGTATATTTTAATGATATCTGATTAAAAGATAGGAACCTTGTAATATTTTATTTTTTAATCAGATTAACCAAAGCAACTATTTTCATGTTTGTGTCATTAAAAGTTAAAGAAGAATGGTATTTCTCTGCTTTACTTTTCCCTTGTGTAGACGTGCTGAAGCAACTCTTAGTCTTGAAACACAATGACATTTCTTTATGTAAGCTCCATCTGCTGTATGTAAGTGATAGCCAATCCAACAAAAACAAAACTTTTCATCAGACATTGAGAACCTCACTGTGTGTTTGTTCATTCGTTGAAGGTGTGGAGGTGTTCTACAGTCAAAATTTGGGTAATGGCATTTGTAATTGTATGGACAGTATATGTAAGTGGAGTTGAGGTTAGCCAGCCCTATACCCCCCTTCTTTATTTATATCCTATTCAAAGCTGTAAGTAACATGAGCCAAGTTTATGATCTTGTTTGATGGCTTTATCACCATTTCTAGTGTGTGTATATGCCTCTAACAAGGCATTTTAGTTACTGACTCTCCATACCTTCACACTTCATATTAACATTCTGAAATTTTTGCTGAAGAATTCTGCATGCTGATTTGGCTGTCACATTAGTAGATATGTAACCATGTGCTTGCATAAGAAATACATATGTGTTGTAATGATAAGGATCGCCTCAGCAAGTATACTCAAGCAGAAAACTAAGATAGAGATTACTTTAAGTTGAGGGGAGAAAATTGCAAAGATATTGTGGGGAGTTAATACTATGTAGCAGTGATGCTTCAGGGGAAATATTGCCAAAGAGATGAACCATCAGTTTCAGGAAGGGAAAACATTTACATAACTACTGTATGTGTTAGTGCTGCCATGGCACACTAAAGCTGCTTGATCTGATACCTGGTAACTGTGAATATTCTGTGAAAGATGTTTGTTAGTATAAATCTCTCTCTAGAAAAAATGCTTTGATGATGATTTATGCTGTGACTAAAATTTCCTACTGAAACTTCTCTACTCCTACTAGCAGTTAATTCTTAGCTCCTCTGCTGTTGCCTGTAGTCTCTTCTTCATCTGTGTTGTCCTTAAACAATCAGGTTACTGTATCAAAAATCAACAGCCACTTATACCTGAAGCTTAGCATGGCATGATGCTGTTGAGGGATCCTTGTCTGATTATTTTAAGAATTTTAACCGCCAGCTGTCACTGCGATCATGACCAGCTTCCTTTTTATTTTTATTTTTGTACATTACTAGTATTATTATCATTACTTTCATTATTGCTACAATTATTGTTGTTATAACTTTTGGTTATTTTCATATATTAATATTTTTATTATTATTATTATTATTATTATTAGTAGTAGTAGTAGTAGTAGTAGTAGTTTTCTATTTGACATATTAACTTCATTTTTCTTATTTAGATTTCTTTTGCAGTTTTAACACTTACTGGTAAATAGTTTTTTAATCATAGCTCTTCCTTAATTATCTCGGTTTTTCTTAGCACCTTTTACTGGAAAACCCAAAGAGAATGCATCTGTTTGCCTCATACATGTAGGTATACCAGCATACAGAATTCTTCATAAATGTTTTAAACTGTCCTTGCATCTCTGCTCCCTGTTTGCTTGTTGGTGCAGTTTGACCACCACACAAAGGAGAATCTCCATTACTTATATATTTTCAAGAGAGAAGAGATGTGCATGATTGATAATATTATCATTGTTGTTCTTCTATGTTTAGTCTTCTCATCTTTTTCCATGTATTATCACATCATTTTGGGGGAACAAAAACAATCACGCCTTAGAGAGTAAAACAACAACTGCTGTGGCTGTTAAAACCAATTAACGTGTTTTCAAGAAGTTCCAGTCTCTGTTTATATCTGTACATTTTTCAAAAGACACTGCTGTATCTATTAAGGAAAGTAATAAAAATTCTCATTCAAGTTTGCAGCAATTATCTGCACAGACAAATGCACACAGTGCTAAAGTGTAGACTCATGCATACTGATACACGTTTACATTTACTTTGTAGATACAGTTTAATGATTCTTGTACAGTGTGTGAACGATCATTATGGTTTGATTAATTATTAAGAACTTGAGAAATAACAACTGAACTTTATATCCACTCGTGTTATCTAGTTCATGCAAAGGAAGGTGAGCTAGAGGAAATATTTTAATGTTGAATCATTACCTTGTCAGGTAACCACAGTTGACCTTTGAATATGTACAACCAAAAGTGTGACAAACTCTGTATGTACATGTATTACCACTTGGTAAAACACAATTTCATTTCTTTACCTTATCTTTATAACTCCAGCTTAATATGTTTTAGATTATCTTACATTGATAGAGGTACCAGAAAAAATCTAAAGATAACTCATTTTTGGTATTGTATATCCCGTTAAAATGTACCAGTACTTCGTGCACCCACCCCTCACCTGTACAGTATAACTGATTGGTGGGTAAGAGAGAATTAATAGTTGTGGATAAGATAAAAGGGAGATTCTTGTCAATAATATTTGCAAGGTTCAGTATTATTTGTGTTATCAGCAAAGTGGCTGTTATCTACAGTATTTTGGGTTTTTTAATGGAATTTGTGTGTTAAATAGAAAGTAGCAGCCATCATACTTAAGTCTTGAATTTTTTTTCCAATTTGTGTTTTTCTGGTTATTAGATTATGTCTTGCTGAGGCAAGTGTAACTACTTTACAGTACTGTAGTTCAGAAATAGTGTAGAGGAACTGCTATTTCTGTCACTTCATACTTGGACCTAAGACTTAAGTTTTAGCTATATAAGGAACAGCTTGCATTAACCATTAATTTTCTGTAGTACTTTAAATTCCTTTATATTACTTTACTTCCAACCTAACAAGAGTGTATTGTGTGGAAGAGTTGTTCATCCAGACTTCAATCCATCTGTAAACTTCCTGTGTTCTTCCCAAAGTTTTTGACCCATTGTAGTTAAATTAATCAATCTATATATAAATGTGTGCCACTACAGGATGATGTGTCACATTAATTACCAAAGTCCCTGCATAAAAGGTCAAGTTTGCAGATAAGATGTACTAATAATCTTATAGCTGCACATTCACCCATTAGGCACACATACCGGTATACTCGGGGACAGTATTACTTTTCCACAACTCCTGAGTATGACTGGCAGCACACGTCAGTAGTGGTGCAGTGTTTTATGTGACAGCATAAATTAAATTGTTCTACCTATCCATCACCGTTAACACCCTTGTGGATGGAGGTTTCTCTGTGTTGAATAAAATCGTCTGGTATTAGCCAAATAAAATATTAAAAGTGGCATCCTCGTAGTGATGGTGTTAAACCACTCCTAGTGGGGTAAAGCAAAATACACAGGTTCTCACAAGAAACTATCAAAAAGTAACTTTTTTAAATTACTTATTTATTTTTCTCTACACTAGACAGTTAGATATTTGGGGTCTTGTTATGGAAGTGGAGTAAGACAGCGGAACAAATATATTACAGCATTAAGAAAGAATAAATAATTGTGAGTGTGGGGAGTGCTTGTGTGCTCTTCAACCCAGACATCCTGCATTGTAGTGGGAGAAGGCTTGAAGGGGTTTCAAAGTGTATAAGTCAATGTTTTAATCTACCTTAGTGTTCTGGTTTACAATAGATTACGAGACTTATTTATTACTGCTGTTTAAAATGAAGATTCTCAATATTTATTAATGCTGAGTAAGGAGCTACACGATGGCAAATATAACCGAGCATTTCAGGTGGTGAAATAACTCATGTCTCATCTTTGTGGCTCGTGACTTCCTTAGTGCAAAGCAAATTGAAACTGTATAGCAGTGTCTGTGATTCAGGGTTACCTGAAGGTTAGACATTCCATCTTATTTCACCTGAAGATTAACCTAGCCTAACCCCCAGGGAACATTAGGGTGGTTAATCTTGACTCGAAATGAGCTGCAGTGTCATAAGGTTGTTCATGATTCATTCTTCATTGCATAGTAGATTTTTTCTTAGTGTTTCCCCCTCGTACACGTGTAAGCACACACACTTAATGGTTACTTATATACAGTAGTATTGATAACTTACACACTTAAATTAATGGAACACTTTGAATGGCAAGTTGTCAAATATCTTTTATTATTTGCATGAGGTACTTTTCCTGCTAGAGTAATGCTATCTGAGAATTGCTTCTTGCTTAAAGTCAAGACAACAATATGCACTGGCTTTTTGTGTCTCATTAGCCATGCATTTTGTATCAATTAATATTTGACCTTTTCTGATGTGATGAGTTAATAATAAAATTTTGTCTCTGGCATTCCCTGTGACAAGTTATACTAACATTGCTGCTTGGCTGGTCTTCCTTGCCGCTGCTTGCTTTTCTTACTAAAAATCAGTAACAGTTATTTTTTACTTCTTTAGAATTACTGAAAGGACAGGGGTGAAACTCTGTACAGTACACTGGTTAGTACAGTATATAGTGTGGGGGACTTAACATTATAGTCAGTGGCTCAACACACACAGCAGATAATGCTGTCACCGGCCTTGTTCAGCCACGGGATTGTACCCCAGGTCTTATAAGTTGTTATCCAGCTCTCTTCTGAATGTAATATACTGTACTTACTCTATTATTAGATTAATTGTTTCAAGTTATTTATATACTGTTCTGTGCTCTGTGTGCATATATAATTCAGTTGACCACAAATAGGAATGAAATACAGTACTGTTCTGTGATTATTTTCTGGCTATAAATCATAGCCATTAGGGAGTAAAGGAATTTAATCACTCCATCACATCTCTTTGGTAGAGGTCGCTGCTTGGAAATCCACTTGTCTTTTTTCTTATACAGTATAGTGCCAGGGGTGGGGGGGGTGGGGATATTTTCCAACAGGAATGGAGGTGGTTCCTTTGGATGAGAGAAAAATTAGTCAAATGAGTAACTTGTAGTTTTGATGTAGTAACTGATAGTCACTAGAGACCTTGGACTACAATCTACAGGACTGCTACAAGATTTACTCCCCCAGAATGGCCATGGATGATCAAGATCTATATTTTTAAGTTGCCTTTTATTTATTAACTGATGTTTTAGTACAGTATTAATATACATACAATAAAAAAAGGTTATTCAGCAACTTATTGTTCACAATGCTATATGTTCGCCATTTCTGTAATTAAAAGTTATCAAAATATTCAGCAAATTATACAATACTTGATGATGTTAATGAAAGAGTTAGTGCATTTTACAGAGACACTTACAACAAATTAAAGATTGGTTATTTAAATAGAAATAAATAGTTAGGTTCTAGAGCACATAAACTGTTCCTAAAACTGCTTTAATTGACACTGTACAGTATATCATACATGATACGTCAAAAATACAGTAACACAGATAGTGTACGAAAAGTAGTTCTATATCTATTACATAAACATCATCTTCTCTTCTCTTAATCATCTTCTGGGTGACACCATTACACCAACATGGAGACAGGCAGGCTGGCTGGTCACCTGTTTGCCTGAGGTGAAACAAACCAACAGGACTTTCTATGACTTAATAACTCATCTGGAGTTGACAGTGGGATCTTTTGTTTTTTGAAAAATTTTAATTTTACAATAATTTTTTATTAACCTGGCACTAAATGAAACAAAATACTGTTATGTGTAAATGTTTTGAAACTGTATGCTGTACTGTTGTTATATAGGGGTCGTGAGTTGGGAACTTCCAGCCACCCGCCCTACCTCCCACCTCCCTCCCTCCCTCTCACAGTTCATACCTACTCCTCATTTTTCTTATTTTATAGTTTTATTTTGTATTTTCTTTATTTCTAAGTCAAATTAGAGCATTGATATTATATTTCCACAATTTTTTTAGTTTCCTATGTAAATAGAAACTGCAGTAGCTAACAATTGTCCGCAAATTATCATTTTTTACTGTGAAACCTAAAACAACAGGCAGTAATAGAGGTAACCCACAATTTTTGAAACATGAATTTGTATTTCGCGAATTATTGCGACAACTGTACAACAAAGTTTGATACAGTTTTTATGAGCCTCCCAGCCAATCTTTGTTCAGCTACTTGAATTACAGGATACTGTACTGTATTAACTGAGGTTTTAGTTACATTCATGACAAAAAGTAACCAAGTGGCAATAATTGGTATTACTGGTATGTACTCTCTCAACAAAACTTCTCCAGCACCTGGGCACGATGGATGTGAGAATGAGCAGTGTGGGGCTTGTCATCTGGGAATGGTTTCAGATTCTTCGTTCATTTTTCAGATTGCTTCGTGCTTATAGCTTTCGAGAATCTTTTGATGAGAGTGTACAGTATTGTGGATAATAGGATCATGGATCGTTAGTCTTATTAATTTATTTATTTTATTATTATTTTATAGCTATTCAATGATGCTGATTTATATTTTTTAACATACAGTATAAAGTTTTGTGCTGTAACCTGTATAGATTTTCTTTAATCATACAGGTACAAATGTGCACTTAGTTTAGAATTTGTTTTTATTTGGTTATGATAATTTTTTCTCTCTTGTAGAAAATGAGATATATAGTGAGACAATCCACTTATGATGGATTCTCATTTTATATCATTGTGTTCTACTTCCTAATGCTCATATTGTATATACAGCGGGAATCCCTTCTACTACAAATTGAAATGCTGAAGCGGGAAATAACTGCATCTCTCCAAGACCGAGATAAGGCTATTAAGGAGTGTAACGACCTGCGGGAACGATTTGGTGCCAAGGAGGACACTAACAAGAAATGGGAGCAATCATATATGGACTATGACAACTACAAGCAGGAAAGGTTATTATCAATGTTCTGCCTACTGTACTGTACGAGTTTATAGAATTGACCAAACTCACCTTAAGAATATTTAGTGTGTAGGTACAAAGTAATATAGCAATATATGGCAGTCATATCACCCACCACTGTTATGATGACTCAAAAGTGTTAAGATAAGTTCTGCAATTCATAAGAACATTTAATAAATTCAGTAGATTTATTCAAGCCTGCAGGAGGAGGAGGAAATGTTGATTGACAAGCCTAAATTTATACTGTATACCCAAAATTCTACAAGGAAATTACAGACTAGAGGATGTTAGAAAGTCAATTTATCAATGAATCTCAAGGACGACATTACAGATGTACTGTACAGTGTTTTAAAGAACTTATGACTCAAAAAGGTGCAAATGTATGATTGAAGGGCACCATATGATGAGTGAGAGAAAATAATGGGGTTTGATTGAAATCTGCTATATCAGCCTAAATGATTTGAAGGTGTTAGAGCAGTGAAAATACTTTTAAATTAATCAGAGCTTCAATTGGTAAAAGGTAGTTAGGCAGGAAAATTTTTTGTGGCCCGTTTTGTTTGTAGTTTACAGTGATGTTCATGTGTAAGAAGTGATAGCGGAGAGATGAAGTACTTACTGTACATGTACAGTACAGTGTATGTAATGGAAGGGACGTGGAAGTGAGGAGTTGCATCTTTGCTTTAAAGTTAGACGTGAAATTACAGAATGGTTAGAAAGTTTATGAAGGTTGTTTAAGAAAAAAAATATTGGTAGCAACAAAGTTATTTTTGCAGTTGAAGAAATAAAGTACTGTAGTGTACTGTAGAGTAAACCCTTGTTAGAAGATACTGATAGAATGAAATTAATAATAATTATAGAAATATTATTTATTCAGTAAAGTCTTCAGAAAAGTTTGGCATGTACAATACTGTATAGGTATAGACAATGCAGGTACTGTATATATAGTGAAGCACATTTAGTATAGACAATGTACGTATACAACACTGGTAAAAAGCAAGGCACTTCAATCAAGGATATCCGACAAAGCCTTGTGTTGTCTATTGCCTGTAGGGTCCTCTAATTTAGACTAGATATTTGGTAGAGAACAAGATATGTGATTGAAAGTTGCTAGGACTCCGTAGAGAAGTGCCAGATAGACCTTTTTTATTTATCATCAAGAAACAGACTAGGAGAAACATGACAAGAGCAATATGAGATTACTACCTGGGGCTTTAGAGACACATTAACTGCTTATGTGAACTGTAGAATAATTTGCTCAAGTACTAAACCTTCATTCAATGTTGAGAGCCTCGTGTATAAAATTTGGTAGTGAGGATATAGGCTGTAGAAACAGTATGGAGGTAAAATATTGGTCGGAACTGGGAGTGGAGGATGTTCGAGTAGTCTTATTATTATTTGTATTGTTATTATTTTATTATTATAGTTATTATTTTATTATTATAATTATTATTATTATTATTATTATTATTATTATTATTATTATTATTATTATTATTATTATTATTATTATTATTATTTCAGCTCCCTGATTTATGGCAAGGAAAAGTGAGAAAGTGAAGAAGAAAAACTAGTTCATACTAATAATTATTATTTCTTATTATCTTTACTTGTATTTTGTTTTATTACAGCTTTATTAGTATTAGTATGATTGTTGTTTATTATTAGAAATGGAGCTTCTAGGGGGGAATTATCATTGATATCCGCTGGGTATTGTGGTTAATTATATGGGGAGGGTATTGTGGTTGATTTTGATAAGGGGAGGGTACTGTGATAATTGGGTGGATAATAATGAAAAGAGAAGACTAAAAGAGGGTGGTAAGGTGAAGTAGTGTGTTAAGATGAGTGAGTTAATGAGTAAACTGGAGACTAGGTGAAAAGGTCATCAGGTCTCCAAACATTGTGTAACATGGAGGATGACTAGACAAGCTTAAGTACAGTACTCTACATGCTGTGTATGATTATGGAGCTCTGAATGTATGAAATATTGCCACGACTCCACTTGAAGAGTTATCAATTAGTTTAGTAACGTAATCCCTCCCAATACTGGATTAATTTATGCAAACCCCCTCCCTTATTGGGAGGATTCCATTAATGGGAGGGTTTCCCTTTTTTCCCATTTATACATAAAATTGTACAGTACATTAAAAGTCTCACATCATTCCTGACCATCAAAACGCATATTGAATGGCAATGAATATTTTACGTATAGTACAGTGTATAGACACTCATGGGTTAGGTTCCATGGTCAAATGGTCAAAATCCACAGCTAGTATTAGCAGCCATAGTACAGTATTGTATGCTTGAGATACTTGAGTCACCCGTAAACACAACCATATTTAATATTTCATTATGTTTTCCTTAAATACACGTATAATGGTGAAAAACATTAATAAAACAATGAAATCATAAGATATTCTACACAGTACATTAAGATAAAATGAGAAAAAATTAAGTGGGAAGGAAATTGTGTGTGGTGGAATAGGGTGGGTGGCTGGGTTGGACTCAACAGAAATTTCCCACCCCATTATAACAACAGTATGCAATTTCAGCATAATTCCCGTATTATTTAGGTTCATTTGGTGCTGGATCAATAAAACTCTGCAAAATAATCAATTTTACAGAGAAAAAAGTTTTGTGGCAGGATGCTCTTCCTAATGCTAACCCACATGGGGAAACAGCTGGTAATGCATAGGTCACAACTCCTGAGGTAATCAAAAACTACCTGCCTACCTTAGACTAATACAAAAATGTCAGAAGACAAGGTTTTAGGTAAGAAGAAAACACCAAGTTATCTATTGAAAGTACAGTATTGGGGGTAAGGTACACAAATGTATTCATAATATATAAGTATGGAGAAAAGAAAATGTATACTTGTACTTAAATGTATAGATACATAACAACAAGATGTGGAAAATCCATAGTTCTCTTTTAACAAGGACTTAACTTTGATGTTCTAAAAGGAAGGAATTTGTGTTGAGGTGGGATGTGTTTCAGGGGTAGATAAAGAGGTGGATGTGACATAGAGAGATAGGAAACACTGTGGAGAGCGAGGAGGGTGGCTGGATATTGAGAGCATTGGCGAGGGTTTGTGCAGGCGGAGAGAATGGAGGTGACCATTTGGGTTAAGAAACGCAAGAGATTGAATGTTGAAGAGAGGAGAAGAAGGGATAGGCCAAGAATAGATGGGCAGAGGTTGTTAGAAATAACCTCGGAGATTAGAACCTGACCAGAAAGGCTGCAAGAGACTGTGCAGCATGGAGAATTGCCATCAGGTAATCATGGCTAACCCGGACAAGCTCGGAAAATGGCCATATAAGGGCGATGACGATGATGATTACCGGGAGAGATAAACAGTGAAGGTTTATGAAAGAACAAGTAGGAATAGATCAGATCCATATTAAGAGGATTTTTAAGTGAATGACACACAAGAAGTGACACAGACAGGTGGATAGTTAACTGGGAAGGATTGTAAGAGTACAGTAGTGCCTTCATGTATGTGAGGAGCATCCTGGAAAATGCCATGGATATGGAATCTGCAGAAATTTAATTATTATATCATGGGAAGAATATACTGTAGATGCTCTCTCGGGCCCAATTCCTGCTGCCAGCCCAACAAGTTTAACAATACGAACACCCTAATTACTGTACCTTGTAATGACCCAGAGGGATACTTAGTAGTGTACTGTACACTCTTGTCAGTTATCAGGAGTGTTAGTTACCTCTGCTACCACCACGTCTCATGTTGCCATCACCACGTCTCATGTTGCCACCACCACATCTCATGTTGCCACCACCACGTCTCATGCCGCCACCACCACGTCTCATGTTGCCACCACCACGTCTCATGCCGCCACCACCACGTCTCATTTTGCCACCACCACGTCTCATGTTGCCACCACCACGTCTCATGCCGCCACCACCACATCTCATGTTGCCACCACCACGTCTCATGCCGCCACCACGTCTCATGTACACCTTTTCCCCAAGATTTTTCATCTAAAATGTTTAAATAAATGTCCAAAAGTCAGTGTTCTGAGTAGAGAATGATTTATAATGTGTTTCCTTCGTATAAAAGAAGTTGGCGGTGTCGTATGATTCATTAATGATATTAGTATTATCTGGTATTATATTTTTGGTGTTTTGCATAAACTGTGAGCAATGTGCTCACTCTGCCTGCTGTTGTGTAGCAATCATTAAATAAAATAAATCCTCGTCAGAGCGGTAAGCAAACAAAAGCACACGGGCGCGGGTGGTCGTTCCCTGCACAGAGGACCATGAATGCATTTGTGCACGTGGCAGCCATTTGGGGATATAAAGAGACATGGAGCTGCTAGGGAGTGATTTATTGATTTATTTTTATTTTTTCCTGACACAGTTATTGTTAAACTGAGTAAGGCCAATTGTGTAGTGAAAACTTACAAAAAATTTAAATCGTTGCACTGAAGAATCATAAGTCAAGACATTATATATCAAGGGATGCCTGTGTATACAGTACAGTATACTGTACCAGCATACAAAACAAGGCACACCAGTGGTGGCCAAGAATACCTCCCTGGCTAGCCACCCAGACATTTAAGTTATAAACTTAAACAGTATTTACTGAGTACTTTGAAATTTATTAGTACATAAGTAAGCAATTCATTAAAAGTGGATAATAAACTTGGGACAAAACACAGGTAAATCAGAGGAAAGCTCACCATTAACCCAGACACTGAACACACACTTAGCAGCCTTGTCCAAGTTACCTATGACCTTGCCCAGAAGAGTGGATGACCCACCCAACTCTTCATTGTTCTTCAATTTTCACTTTCCTTTACCAAATTCTCTCTACTTATTCTAATTCTGGATTATTTCTGTTAGCTTTTTAGTTCATTATTAGAATGAGAATTTATTCAGAACTCTTTCAGGTTATACTTACGGTAGTTCACTTTAACCCCCTGTTCTCAATTAGGACTTGAGTACAAATTAGAAAGTACAACTTTTATCATTGTTCTCTATCAAGGGTCTGCTGCTGTAAGTAGGTTTGATCTCTTAATAAGATGTTAGATTTGGTAGACGATATAGCTCAAAGTCGTCTCTGTCTTAGATGTAAAATGAAGTGCATCAAAATTAATGTTTTTAGAATGCTCGTATGTTAAAAGCTTTCACTCTTACAGGTCAAGGGAAATGTGTTCATACATTCAGTAGTGTGATCTGACATGTTAATGTATGTTTCTATGTGGAATAACAACTGTCTATAATATGTTGATCTGATGAGAACAATACAGTAGAGGCACTGGGGGAAGGGTATGGTGGCCTGTACCCTCCCACAACTTATTATTGATGAAGTCAAGATAAAATTACTGGTGTTGGCTGTGGAATTCTGGTACCACAGAATTATTAATATACAAAAATTCTGTTAGAAAATTTTCAGAGTTAGAGAGGAATTATAGTAATATATTGTTATGATTTTAATGTATTTCATGCATTGTCATAGGCAGCTATATGCTCCCCAACTCCCTGGCTGTTATCTGAAAAGAGGTTTCCATTCTAATCATTTGTATTACTGTTGCTGACACTGATTGGAAACCCCTTCTATGAAAATGCTGCCATTGACATTATTTTTGGTGGTTTTGAAAACCTTTGATGCTGTTCTTCCTTCTGAAATATGTTCCCAGAGGAATTTGCCACAAGATTAATAATTTTAACAAATTTATTTTTCCCCTTTATTTTCAGTAGATCTACAAATCATCCTCAATATTGTGATTAAAAGTTGAATATTGTCTTCTTTTTTTCAGAGATGTTACCTTGAAGGAAGGAACAGATATAGGCTCTAGTTCCCATGATATGTATTCCAAGGCTCAAAAGGAACGCCTAGACAATTTAGATCAAGCTAATCAAGAAATAGATAGGTTACGAAAAACAATAGAAAAATTACAAAGTGAATTACAAGGTAAGATTATTGTATTTTTAGTGAAAATACAGTGATTTTTTTTATGTTTGAGTATTATGCACTGATATAATTATTAATTAAATACTGTAACTGCATTTCTGTTTGAATGAGGAGAGCACCCAATAGCAAACCTTTAAAATATTTTTTGAATTGTAAATTTCATAATTTTTCTTTTTCTATTGTTGTTTGGCTTCAAACAGGCATGTAGCAGTCATGTTTATGATAGTTATTTACTAGTTAAGGTGCAGGTAAATTCTCTATTTGATTTGCTTTAATGACCTCAGTGAAAAAGCAGTGCAGAAGAATGTATTGTAACCTTATGACGTAACACTTTAGTCATGGCATTGCCTTATAGCTGATATCTCTGCAGTATCTATTATTTTAAATTTGTAACCATATTAAATTTAATCTTCTAATGCTAGATGTTTGTTTTATGTAATTATCCAATTGGTTATTAGCTCAAGTGGAAATCTTTGCATCACACTAACTGCCAATTATGCACTTACAGAGAAACTCATAGATTTTATTATTTTTTCTTTTCAAGACATACGTAGGATCATACCTCACACCATCCAATCAGCTTCTAAAGAATCTTTTTGATTTGATTTTAAGTTCGGCCGTTTTCTTTTCTTTTCGTGATAATGACAGTTCCTTTTGTCTCCATCTCATGTCTTTATTATCCTGGTATTATTTTCCTTCTCCTCTATTACCTCTCATTCCCCGCCCACCACCATGATGGAAGACTGTAGCAGGTAAATACTTCCTCCCACTCACCCCTTGCTCCTATTGATCTACTTACCGTCGTTAGGATGTTTGTGTGACTGCGGTGTTTTTTTTGCATGTACATTTTCCAGTACATTGCATGTTTATCATCCAGTTTCTTGTTGTACTGCATCAGTATATTTAGAGTCTTCATAACAACTTATGATTATGATGCTTGAGGAAAGTTATGCATACAGCAATTCTCTATTGATGTTGCTGTGGATGTCTTCAGTAGCAGGGTTTAAAAAATTTGGGGATTGTGTTTGAAAGAAAAAAGTTAGTTTATTTTATCTCTAGATACTTTCATGCATTTAAATATTCAAGAAAGGTAAACCACATCTTAAAGAAAATACTTGTGAGAGCCTAAGTAATTTTTAGCTGAAACATGAAATATTAGGTGGCTAGTTCAAAAGGTCTTCAGGTCACAACTACTAGTTGGTACAGTACATTATTAAAAAGTAAGTTGCCAGACTGTCTTTTCCAGACAAGTGGGGATCAAAACTCCAGCTGTTTGTTACTGAATAGGACAAATAATTTTAGTGTGTATTTTAACATGAGCAAACTATAAGCAGTGTATAATTTTGGGATAATTCACACATACATACTCCTTTTATCAAATTAATTATGGTAGTTGAGGTATTTTTGCAGCTACTTAGAAAACTCTGTACATTCAGTTTTTATACCACAAATAGTTAAACTATGATAGCACTTGCCTGCCTTCATAGTAGATGTTTATAATATTTTCACTTATGCATATTATGTGAACTCTGTACTGTACAGTACAGTATTGCTCTACACTAATCAAACTAATATAATTCTTTAAATGTCTATAGATGAAATAGATGAGAAGGCAAATGTGACCTTGAGGCTTATATAAGCTCTGTAACACACCCACTAATAATATTGTTGAACAAATGGCTTAGGCTGAATTAAATGTAATATTTTATTGACCGTGATAAAGGCCTTTTTTTTTCATGGTGTTTACCATCTTTTACTCATGTTATGTATTGATAGCTGTTTTATATAGGTTTGCTCTAGTAACCTGATCGAAGGCTATAGGTTAATATTGTAATGCAATGTGTTTACCTATAATTAGTTGGTCTGGTATTAAGAGAAGCATATATCCTGTTGTCCGAGCACTGTTGTTTGTTCCCCAGCCTCCCTAAGAACTTGTGTGAAAACTGTCACCTATGGTTAGTTAACATTGTCTTCAAAAATGTATTTCTCTACAATTGGGAGTACTGTACTGTACTGTACCTTTATCATGTTAAAATGGGTATTCTTCAGGAATTTTTCTCCTTCATTTCTCGGTACAAACTGTTTATTTTGCTTCTACCAAAAAATTTTCTAGCATAATTTCTGTGATTTTTCAACTCTAATGACACTAGAAAAAGCATTTTATTGGAACACTGTTCATTATTCTATATAAATTGTTTATTGCACCATCTTTATTGTTTTTTCTTAGTTTGGCTCATTACTATGTTCATCAAAATGAGTTAGAAGTTTGCATGCTTCAGTCTTCACTTCCTGTCTTCCTTTCTTCCCATTTCTCATTAGCTTCCATCTTGTTCTGCTGTAGTGAAGAGAAGTCATATTTCTTTCTTTTTATTTGTAACCTGTGTTATTAATTTAGTGTACAGTACATATACTGCCAATCTCCATCGAGTACAAGGTAATCCTACGTATCATTGTGTGCATGCCTCGTATTTGCACTCTTTGTAAAAAAAATTCTTTTGAGTATCAGGAATCAAAAGTGCTTGGGACCAAGAGGCTCTTGGAAATAAATATTTTGGGAAATTTGATATATCTACTCCAGGGACCCATACATATTTAATAAAAATTAACCAATTTTAGTTTCAACTAAATGTATCGGTCACTGGCGATGGATGTGCGTCTAAATGCTGTTATAAATGACAATAAATTTATAATAAGATACTAAAATACTTATTTAACAATTTTATCAAGGCCAAAATTGCATAACATTTCTATTTACCATGACAGAGCATCGAAAGCTGCATCGTCTCTTTGAGTAAGCAATGGGACTACAGTACCAGCTACACAATATTTTCACCCACTCATATTTTGTTGCAGTTAGAGCTGCTTCGGTCGTTTATTATGTAGACTGCAGTCAGGAACCAAATTATTAGTACAAATGGTTTGTGAAAAATTATTGGTTAGTGAATAATTTTCTCTAAAACTTAGTGCTGCTACTGTACCTGTTTCACTAAAACTTTTGAAAATTAGTGTTGCTAATGGTATTGCTAACAGATTGTTAGTACCACTATTCCCAGTACTGGTAACAGAGAGAAAAAATAAAATATAAATGCATAAAGAAAATAAACGATAATGTACAGTCGGGGTCAAAAGTCTTGAAGACTTGACAGTATTTGGCATGTAAGTACCTGAAGATCTTAGGTATTAAGGAGAGTTTTATCCCATTTTGTGGTTTAGGCATAATTTGTGATGACAAGTATTGTTATTAGTATACCCCATTCATATTATGTATAACTCAGAAGTAGATGCCAGATATTGCTAAGTGTTCAACACTTTTGACCCCGACTGTACATGTACAATACAGTCTACGGAATAAATACTATCCAGTTAATACAGGTAATACAGTACCTGTACATATTCCATAGAGATTCATAAGTAGATGCCCCTATAATTTTATTAAGTCAGCTGATGAGAATTGAGAGGAATTTTATATATAAAAATACCTTGAAAGCTTTTCATTTTCAATTTTTTTTATCTGATTCCTGATACTCAAGGGTACTTTTCATTGTCTCCTTTACTCTGTGACTCATGTACCATGAGATACCAAAAAAGTATTAAAAACAAATTATAGGTACAGTATTACATAGTATAAGTATTAATTATGCTCCTTTTACAGAATACTGTAGTACATTGTTTCTTCAATCTGTCTCTCTACCAAAAAGTTCCTTCAGTAACTTGAGAGAAACTGTGGATAAAAATGAAATTACATATGTGGCTTTGTACAGTACTAATACTCACAGCAAATTTGGTGATCACCAATTTTTAGCTTTATATACTGAAATTATTGTCCCTGTTCAGCTATGGAATTTTAGGGGCATGGGGGAATACACCACCTCCATGTATAGTGAACAGTGTTCTAATTACCTAACTAATATAACTAAATGGCTTATGGACGTTTGAATTTTTGGTAAATCAGTTGAAGAAGAATTGTTTGCAGGTAATTTCTGATTAGGCCACTTATTGAATTGTTAAATATCATATATAATCTTTTTTAAAGACACAAAGTGACAGGTGTCATCTTTATTGCTTGAAAACCTGGTGGTCATGACCTAGGGTACAGGTTCAGCAGGAGTCTTTAGGACAACACTCATATTCTATTTTTTTTGTTTGTTTTGTAATCAAAAGCTGTGGTTGCACTTCTTTTTCATGCTAAGCAAAGTGGATTATGGTGAATGTTATATCTCATTATTATCATTGTACATACAATGATTAACTTTTAATGATGACAGGCTTTTTATGTGGACTATTTACTCTGACAGAAAAAGGGGGGTAAAATTTTTAAATTTTCTTATGAATATGGTGGTTTACAAGAGCCACAAACAATGGGAGGGAGGTAAGTGACTTGCTGGGAGGTAGTGGGAGATCATTATTATAATGATTAACATTTTATGGTGTACAATTCATCATAAATAATATAAAATTTTAATAATAGAAAGAAAAAAGTACAGTACAGAATATAATTTGTAAAATGACTTGAGGATAAGTTGTATTGAAAGGTGCCACTTCCCTGACCCCTCATCCCCTCTTCCCCTCCTGTGACATTTTAGGCTAATGAAATATTTAATTAAGACAGAAACCATTTATTATGATGAGAAATAAAATAAATCCAGGTATCAAAATAAAAATAATTTTATTTTTTATTATATACATTTCATAATAATGGAGACAGACTTGATAGGGCTGGGCTTATTAGGTATGTGTATTTGAGTCATGATAACACTGTCACTACCTGTCCCTGTCTATGTTCTTCCCAATCACAGGCGTCTTCAGATGGTTCGTCTTTTTCCGTATACTGTACAGTGGTCCCTCGGTTAACGAGCACAATCCGTTCCAGCAGGTTGCTCGTTAACCGAAAAACTCGTTAACCGAAACCATTGTTTCAATGGGTTTTTGGGTAATTGGTTCCAGCTCACTGAAAATTGCCTAAATTCAACAAAAAAGGTAGAAAAGTACACTTACTTTGAGGTGTGTATGTAGAAGGCTCCTGGATGATGATGATGATGATGATGACGATGATGATGGGAATTAGAATGGGGGTGGAGGAGAAGGAAGAAGAGAAGGCATTGGGGTGGAAGAGAAGTCACCCCATGGCACCATTTCACCCATAAAATTTTAGTTCTCTTGGTGTATTTCAAGATTATTTTCTTTAAATCAACACTGCACTGCATTATATATTGTCAATATGTAAAATATATTTCAAAATGACCAATACTTTGCTTGGAAACACAGAAAAAAAGCATTTAGTTGAAGAGAGTCTCAAGCAAGATGTTACCTCCACTGAAAACAGAGAGAGACTAACGCCTGTCTGGTGTGTTAACAGGCTGGATGGCACGCCAGAAACTAGTTTCTTTACCTTCAATTATGTTCAATAATTGTTAAAATGACTAAAAAAGTTAATATTAAACTTTTAAAATTATTGAATGGTATAAACTTCTTGATATTTACTAAAATAGTAAGGAATTTAAGCCCTAAAACCGATTACTGTATTGGCGGACTAATACTACAGCTGGTGGACCGCCAAATGCAAGCGAAAACATGTTCAGGTTGGCTCGTAAAAACTCGTTAATCGAGGGATTGCTCGTTAACCGAAGTTAAGAATCTTATGGAAGGTAAATCGTTAACCGAATTCTCGTAAACCGAGGCGCTCGTTAACCGAGGGATCACTGTCTTTCGATCTGTTTTTTCCATCTGTAATGCAAACACTGTGGTTAACTTTACTCTTTTCTTCATTGTGGTTTCTCTATGCTACCAAGTGGTGACTGATGGCTTCAGTTGATGTGATTACCAAACCAGTATACTCTACTGTGTAAGAATATCTACTGTGAGGGGTTATTTCCAGAGTATGGTGGCTGAAGTGTGTTCTGTAGGGGACTATCCCCTATAGAGGGAACAATGAATCAAAACAAATATAACTATATAATGCTCTATACTGAATTATTTATTAAAATAGTTACAGGAAGGTTCATTTGACAAAATTTGTGTTTTATATACAGTACAGGGCTTAGTGTTAAAGTCTCTTGAAGAATTTCAGAGTTATCAGATGTTGTGCTGCAGGTGATGTTATTTTACACTGATAAGAGAGTATGTTATGCTAAAGTTCACTGATGATTAAAGTCATCTCTGCATTTAAAAAAATAGCTATTGATGTAATTTTGATGCTGAGAAAGGTTTAGGTAACAAATATTATTTTGATTTGATAGATTTTTTTATCAACTAATCATATGGAAACTACTGTATTGTAATAGTAAAGATATAAAGGATATGTTTATATATGTTGCATTTACTATCTTAAAACAGTTAATTCCTGAATTTTTAAACAGAGGCTCAACAAGAGGCTGAAGTATCTAAGCGGCGCCGTGACTGGGCCTTCAGTGAGCGCGACAAAATTGTTCAAGAAAGAGAATCCATACGAGCCCACTGTGACAAATTACGTCGTGAACGTGATCGCGCTGTTTCAGAATTAGCTGAAGCTCTCCGGGATTCAGATGACATGAAGAAGCAGCGAAATGAAACCTCAAAAGAACTCAAGGAACTGAAGTAAGGAATCTGTTATTTTATTTCTTTCAGATTTCTGGATGTTAACTCACTCTTTCTCTCTTTAATTATTATCTTTTCCTTACTAATAATCATGTCACATATTTCCTTTTGGAAGGTGTAGACCTGGTTGGTGATTCTCTACATCTTTGGAGTCATTATAGGAAGATTTCCATGTTTTTAGCTTGTACAAATATACTTATCACAACCATAGACCAAATTAAACAATCTTAACGTCTGAATGCTGGGATTTGAACCCAGACCACCAAGGATGACAGTAAGGCACCCAGATGTGAAGTTTGTCTTCATTGATTTACCTGTGTTCATTGCATGTTCTGATACATAGACCAAACATGGTGACCAGCTCTTCATTTACAAATGCCTAAAGTGTAATGATGGAGCATATTTACATTGCCAGGGGCAAACACAACTCTCGTCAAACCACAGAAGTATTTAGTGGTGACCAGAGACAAGAGCAAACACTTACTTACTTAACCTTGTCATTTTCTTCAAATTAAACATTCAGGTTTATGTGCTACTTTGTAGAGTGTATGTTGACAGTGATGCTGTCTCTTTTTAACATTTTGTGTTGTACTCAGAAATTGTTCTTCTAAACATTGTATCTTTGCCACATTTAGTGAGGTAGCTGTCTTTTCTTACACAGAACTTAATTGACTTAAGTAGAATGATCTTTGCTCTCATGCATTTGTCTGACTTATCCACGTATTTTAATACTGTTTCTCCATTATCAGCAAATGTGTACAGTACTTCACCCTCATTAATCATTCAGCTAGTACTCCACCTCTATTCTTACCCATTCAACTACAGTAAAGTGTCTGTCAACCTGAAATGTGCTTTACAAAATAATCTGTTCTACAAAAGATTTAAGCATTCTAAATATGAAATTTAAGAAAATAGAATGATTTTCTTTAATTTAATTTTCCACATATAGCATGAGGGTAATTGAGGAGAAACTGGACAATGAGGCAACTGGCTGAGTGACTGTGTGTGTGGTGGCGTGAGTGATGAGTGTACTTGTCTTCTCATGAGTTTGAGGAGTTCATTATGGTGGTTGTAGGAGAATGATGACACGCTGAAAGCTTATTTGTAGACTTAATAATGATGAGAGTGTTCAGAGAATAATAAAGTAAGTTAACTAACCTGTACAAGTATTTTCAGAAACTACAGTAGTAATAATCAGTTTTTCATTGGATATTTAAATATGTAAAACCATGACAACACCCCTTTATAATAATTCTAATGCATATCACATGTACCATGTTTATTTTAATAGTAAATTTTTACTACTTTTAATGTTATATTGATATTGTATGCTATTGTAACTGCAGAGAAAGACTAGAAGCAGAGCAGGAGAAGGCAGCAGTGGTGCGACAGTTGGCAGCTCACAACCATTCTCGTGACTCTGCAATAGACACTGATATGCAGGAGTGGGAAATAGAAACTCTCCATTTACCTATTGTAAGACATTTATACTATAGTATTATTGTTGATAATAGTCATACTCACTGTCTCAGAAATACATCCATACAGTACTGTATATGGTAAACAAATGCATTTATCAGAAATGGTAAAAATATACTGTATTCAGTGCATTTGTTATTAATATGTTTTTGCAATATACTTTCCAGGGTGTGGTGTCTGAGTCTGATGTTGGCTTTGTTGTGGCTGGAGGCCGGGATGATCTACATTATGGGGGTAGCGATGGAGCCATTTACGTTACAAGTATTGCCAAAGATAGCCCTTTTGAAGGGAAACTCAGGTATATATCTAAAATATATTATGACTGAAATGTAGTGGGTTTGAAATATATCAAATTTGTTATGTTGAAACTGATTCAAACAAAGGAAATGAAAAGCTGAACTCCTGAGTTATTGGTCATATCAGTCAGTTGCCAAATACTGGTTACTGTCATTGTATATAAATAACCTTTTAAATCCAAGATGACAAACACAGAGTCTACATATTAGCTCCACCAGTAATTAGGAACCTGGACATTAACTGATGTTAACCAGTGTAGTTGGTGAGTTGTTTGTTTCTCTTGGGTCATACAGGTGGCTGTTGTGTTGGTGACATCTTCTACACCTTAAGCAAATTCTCACTTACGTGGCCCAAGGGCAGGCAACCCTTGGGCATGAGGGGCAACCAATATTATATATTTCATATTCAAAACATTTATCACATAAAACTTGACAATAATCAATCTTAACTATTTTCAGGGTACATGACCAAATAGTTAAATTAAATGGTGTAGAATGCCTGGGCAAAGACCGTGGCAGTGTCTACGCTGCAGTGGCCAGTGGAGGTGGATTGCTCCAAATGACAGTCAGACGTAGAAGGAGCGGAGGTCGTAACCACACTGCCCACCTCCACTGCCCACACACTTCGCATCATGGACTAACTCTTCATAGCGGAGTGTACATAGCAAACATTCTACCTGGGAGTCCGGCAGCCAGAGAGGGTAATTTGGCTGTTGGGGATAGGGTGCTCAATGTAAGTACAGTATAGCATACTGTATACCCTAAAACTTTACTCCATATGTTATGTTAGACTTTACTTGGATCTTACAGACATGTAAGTTCTGAAGAAAAAAAATTATCTTAAGAAAAATTAACATCTAGCTTCTCATTTTTAAGCACCCATTCTTTTTCAAGCAGAGACATCCAGCTTGCCAGTGATTTGAGAAGAATTCAAAATTTATTGTCCTTGTGTTTATCAGTGAACAATATATGCCATACAATACACTGTTGATTTCTGTAGGGGACCCACTATCCCCCCAGTTGTTTGCTATTGTTTTCTTTCCTCCTACTTTAAAACTAATTGAGAAGGCTGAATATATAGTACAAGAGTTAGAAATACAGTTCATTTATTTACACATTTCATAAGGCTTTGTTACTGCTTATTAATAATCTTTTTATTTTTCTTGTTCTTCAGATAAATGGCAAGCCTGTAGATAACTTGGGTAGTTGTGAGGAAGCACAATGTTTATTAGATTCATCTGGAGAAGTAGTGCAGCTTACTACTCTCAAGTCTCATGGGTCCTCATCTCTCTCAGCACCACTCAGTTCTTCCTCCAGTGGTCACAATATTACAGAGGATGATAAGTCAACTTCATCCTCAAGACCATATTCCTCACCAACTTCTCCTGCTAAAGATTCTGGGATTAGTCCAGGACGAACAGGAAGTCGGGAGCTTGTAAAGAAACTTATTCCAGGATCAGGTGGATCACACAGTGAGGACACTAGTGGTAAAAGATACGGAAGTAGTGAGAAGGTGGTGTACAATGTTAACAAGGCTACTGGTGATAAAGTATCTGGGACAGGACCTCTAGATCTCTTCAAAAATATGGTGAGACCTAGAAGACACAGCAAAGAGCGTGGAGAAGGTCGTTGTGAGAGTAGAGATAAAGACGAAAAGAAGAAACACATGACGTCTGTACTAGACCATGAAACAGAAAGTGCAATAGCCCAGTTAGATTCTGTGAATAATTCATATCATCACAAAAGTGGGAGTAATGGAGGTACAAGTACAACTAAACGATCCAAGAAGCGTGAAAAGGAGAAATCAGGGGGGACGTGGCCTAAATATAGGGGTGGTGGTGTCAACACATGGGATGCTAACTCTGGAACTGTAATGTACACACAACGAAGAAAAGAACGACCACCATTATCAGTTTTTTTACCTTCTCCTAGCACTTCGCCATATATACGTGAAGAAAAATCTTACGAATCTTATCACCATGAAAAGCACCTAAGTTCTAGATCTAGTTCAAGTCCTCGGGCCACGCCAACCAGCCCACGCACTCAACAGTTCTCTCTTTATAAAAATCTTGATGGTGGTGGTGGAAAAGTTTGTTCTTATAGCAGTGCAGGGCAAGTTTTTTCCAGTCCACAGTCTTCTAGTAGTGTGTATCCCAGTCAGGATGTATACTCCCTTGGTGGACCCCGAAATCCCTCGGTGGACAGAAAGAATGAAGATTCTGAAAGAGGAGATCGTTTAAGCTCCCTCACACCCTCAGATACATCCCTGGACTTCTCTGTAAGATCAGGAAATGTAGGAAAGGAAGAACTGGAGTATTATGTAAAAAAGAATATAATAAAATATCCCCAGAGTGACAGTGAGAGCAATATGAGCCCCATTGATCCCAACCCACCTCAGTCATTAAGTTTACCTCCTGGTTATGGAACAAGGCCATCTCCCCTCCATCATGGAGGAGACCGTACACCTTCACATTCTCGCATTCCTCATCCGCACGCTGGACTGTATTCTCCACCTACTCCATCCTTGAAATCACCCCCAGCTTTTGCTCCATGTCCACCAATCTCCCATTTCTCACTGACACATACACATGCATATCCGCACAGCACAATTGGTTCCTCTATAGCTACAGTATCACCACGTTACTCATCACCACCCACGTTACATTTAGGTCCTTCAAATTTTCTTCCATCTTCTAGAAGTGGAGACAGTATTCTCTCCTCCCCTGGTCCAGATCGTGATAGAGATATACGAGTATATTATGAAAGTCGACAGGCATCATCACCTACCCCTCTTGGGATGATTGGAACAGTTGGTAGTGGTGTGTTTTACCACTCGCCATCACCATCCTTGGAACTTCCTGGACACCATAAACCTCGTACACTTCATCTTCATCCTTATCGGTCACCATCAGATGAACCACCTCCGCTATTACACCATTCCTGCCCACCATCTTATATTGACTATCAGCGCTCTGTGGGCACTATGCCTCGCAAGGAGGATGAGCGTATCAGGTCAGTTTTGAAGTGTATTTTCTAAAGTTTTTCATAAGTGCCATTTACATAAATAGTATACAGTATAATGTACTTTATGCACTTAATTTGTCCTTATTTCTCATAATCACCCTCTGTATGTTATATCTTGTAATAAAGAGCTACTTATACTTGGGCTTTCTAATATTCAGATATCTTCCATGGTATCATGGTTGAATCTTCAATCCCTTTGGATATACCGAACACTCTTCCCTCCCCATTAACACCATCAGCCTTTTATGTGGAGTCCATATACATTGGTTGCCCTCTAATGGCAGAATAAGAGCTAAGTATAACCAATCACCACCCAAATCACAGAGGGCAGTGTCCACCATCTTGATTTCTGGTCAATTTGCCATTTTAAATCCAATCTCTAGCTACAGTATATGACATCAGTAGTGGACATCTTCCAACTGACTTTCCACTGGACTACTTTGGAGTATAAAATGCTAAGTGTCATGTCCCCAATATGACACATTAAGGAATACTGTTGTGCCAAAACTATCACAATTCCTTCATTTCCAATGAATGTTGTAATGTTTAGTGCATGTTTTCTTCAGTCTGAGGTTTCAGAAACATGGTTTCAACTGGTATTCTAGTCATGGCTGAATGTGTTTCAGGCTTGGTAGCCAGGGTATTGTATCTACATTGCCTTTTTTTAGGAAATCAGGGCTATGAGAAATGTTTTCTTTTCACTGCTTCAGCTTAGCTAGTTTATAAATCTTCATAACAGAGTTTAGTTTGTCCTCCATTGTAGAGTAACCTGTCCAGAGGACAGTTGCCAGAAATGGAGAATTGATCCTGAAATCCATTTTTCTAGCAGAGCCTATAGTCAGGCTGCTCAGACACCCTCCCCCCTCTTCTGGGTTAGTAATAATGTTGACTAGAACAGAATTCAAAATATAGTATACTGGATTGATCTGAAATCAAGGTGGCAGGCATAACTTTGGTAATTTTAGTGTTGATTGGTTAGACTCGGCTCTTAATAGACCTGCTCCTTGAGAGTGGTGTTAATGGGAAGGGCTGTATGATTTGTGCAATATATCCAAATGGATTAACACAGCAACCCTAGCTACATTATATGAGGCATCTGAATACTGTAAACCTCCAAATCATAGCCCACTATTATAAGAACCACATGGCTACATGCTCTTCCAGAAACTGGACTTTATTGTCAGTCCTTCATTTTGGTCACTTTATCTTAACTCATTCTTATGGCTCATCAGGCCACAAGACTTCATTCCTTCTTCTGCTATATGTTTACCATCACCATAGCCAGAGCTCCAATAAAACTGCTCAGTATTCAAATTTTTTGTGAATCCATGTTTACGGTAATACTGTATTTAATATCAAAGCATCTCCTTAAATACTATTCCTTTCCTCAAGTATCATCATTCTTCTCTTTTATTGTAGTTATTGAAACAAAATTCATTTATTGAAAAATAACAAATGAAGAAGGCTAGAATTTGTTTATATAAGTATTAATGATGGATAATGCTTGTGAAAGGCCCAATACAGTACTTTAGAAAAATGGAGTTGGATGATGCTGTAAGAGTATGAAGCTAATGCTGTGTAACACATACTTTTCAAGGTATAATTTTCACGTGAATGATTTTCAGAATACCAAGTAATGCAAGCGTAGCTAGCAAAAGCAGTGGAGGTAAAGGCAGCAGTGTTGAGAGGACTTCAGAACGTGGCTCCCCCATGCCTTCCAGTTACTCCGTAGAGATGGTTGGTGGTGGAGGAGGAACAAGCAGAGGACCACAGCACATCACCCACATCACTCACTCAGTGCACAGTCCACACTATCAAGATTATATTTGGCAGAGAAAGTAAGTTCATCATATCATCACTGAGATATCACATGAAAAAACTTCAAGACTGAAGTTTACCATAAACAACATGAACTAAGTATTGGTTATAGCTGTTAGTGTGGGTTTAGTCAGCTATGTAATGAGACATACATTAAGTGTTTTTAAATTAGGTTGATTCCTTATAGGGGTCATGTAATTTTGAAATGATACAATTACATATTCATTAAATATATTAGATCCTTGACTTAATGTCAGAGCAGGACCGAGAATTATCTTGCATTATTGAATCACATTATATTATTCTATGTATTTCAATGGGAAATATATAGTACGGGCCTGCAGCCAAAGAAATACACAACAAATTAATTTAAGACCTGTATTTTATCCAACTCGACCCATTGCCAGTCAATCTCAATGCCAAGCCAGCTCCACATCATGCCATGAATCTATGCAGCTTACTAACAAAATCTATGATATCTATTTTCACTTTCACTGAACAAGAGGTGTGGGCAACCCAGTGGATCCAGCACTCACCTGTCCTAAGGGTCTCCAGTCCATATCTCAGGGCTCCCAGCTGTAAATAGCTATCTAAATTTACAGTTGGAAAAATAAATGCAGTTGATTGCAGGGGTAGTTACATTTCCTCTATGTGTACTGAAGGATTTGTATACAGTGTGCAGTTTCCATACTGACCCTAACAGGCCACCAGGCCTGTTGACGCAATACAATTTTTCACTGTATTTGAGAAACTTCCTTACACAGAAAAAGATTGTTGATGAGTAACAAAGGAAAGATGGGCATTTGATTGACTAATTCACCAAAAAAGGCATTCAATTTGTATGTTTTTTCTCTTTGAGGTTTTGTTTATTTAGACTTTCATTACAATAACATATTGACTTGGTAATTGTCTTATAACAAACATAATTTTGTTTCAGCAGACCAAACCCTGGAGACCTAAGAAACATATACATTGAGAAGTCTTCAGAACCATTAGGGATTCAGATCCGTTGCCTGGAGAATGGAGGGGTATATGTCTCCTCCGTCACTGTTAACTCCCTAGCATCGCAGGTGAGACGTTCTCTGTGATCCATAACTATTCTATTGATTTACAGTAATAACTAGAGGATGTGGAAGAATAAATTTTCCTGGAAATATTGAAGATAATATATTTTCTTCAACAATTATGCCATTAGCATACAATTATGGAATTGAAAGCTAGGACACTTTTCTTCCTTTGCTAATGTTATTTTACTTGACATTATTATGGAAGAAAGAAGTTTCAGACTTCATATCTAATTTCTACCAGTAAGAGTTGTGAATTTAAGAATGAAATGAATGAGTTCCAAAATTTGCATTAAAAAAAAGAAGAAGATATTTTGCTTTTAAATCCTATTAGTAAAGTTAATGTGTTTTGGTGCAGTGAGCGAATCTAGGTAAAGAATATTCTGCATACAGGAGAGGACTTACATAACTAGAAATGTATGATGGCTTTCTTTTTTATAATAATATTGCCACACAATTAAATAACTGATTGAATAATGTAGGAGGTTTTTGTTATAACCAGTTGATAGAAATTTTATGTAAAACCATAAGAAGGCAAGCAAAGATTTCTTTGGCAGGTGGGGCTATGTGTTGGAGATCAGCTTCTAGAAGTATGTGGCATCAACATGAGGTCAGCCTCCAAGCAATCAGCCTCAATGGTGCTATCACAGTGTGGCACATCAGTCACTATGTTGGTGCAGTACAACCCTGAGAGTAAGTGTTGGTTGTCATCACCCTCAACTAGTAATTTCATACCATTTAACTTTGAGTGGTTATTATTTTCTCAATTAAATAATCCCTATTTGTTGTTAAAAAAAATTTTGCATGTATTTATTTAGATATAGACGATTCTTATTGTTCATCAATCTTAAACAAGTACTGCTGTACTACCTGTATAATACACAGGGATAGCGTTAAAGCCAAGTGTTAGGTACCACAATGCTTATAGCTTTGTAACTCTTTCATTGAAAACATTGCTTCTTTCAAAGGCATTATGACTTCATGTTATGAAAAATAATTTATGCCATGCTTATAATGATAATGCTTGCAAAAATATTGCATTGATGAACAAATAACATTTTCTTATTTATTCATTTGTTTTTCTTGTTTAATAGAATATCGTGAAGCTGAAGGGTGGGAAGGCAGCAGCAGTGGCAGTAGTGTTGAGGGATCACGTTCTGGGACACCAACCCCACGCAACTCCCCTAAACCAACTTCCCATGAAGCCCCTCGTTCTGTTGATGATGATGATGACCTGCCTCACTCAACTACATCCACCTTGAGAGGACCTCTAGATCTTCGTGATACTTTGGAGCATTCCCTAGATCATTCCTTGCCCCCCTCGGCACGATCAACACTTACTCGTCCAGAAATTACACACGTCATGAATACCCTGAAGAGACAAGAAACTTTTTCCAGGTACCTCATTAATGTAAATAGTTTATCAGATATGATAGGGTATTTCTTCACATCTTTCATTGATTTTCTTGATTATTTTCCTCATTGCTTTGAGGTTTCTGCACCTCTTGATCTACTCCCACAAAAATGGAAGAAAAATAAATATAAGAGATAGAATAATTCATCAAAACTGAGCAATTTATGTAATCACTAAAGCAATGTCTGTAATATTGTGTATAAAAAAGTTCCTTGTCTTGTACAGGTATACATGTCCTGTAATCCCAAATAATCATAATTAGAAAGATATACAGTACTGTACAGGTATCCCTCACTTGGAAATTCCTGATATTCCAAAAAACATACTTGTAAAAGTTTATCCACAGTGGTTGCTTTAGCTTCACTGACGACTTTTCTCTTGAACATGGTCTTATCTTATTTGCTATCAGCAAGTAAATTTGAAGTCACTTGTTCGGGACAAGTACTGTAAATGTTTCACTTAATCTGCACAGCCTGGTTAAAAGTAAACATTTATTTCTTTAATGAGAAAAATAATGTTGCCATTGATATGAAGGAAAGGTTTAAGTTGGGTTTTTAAAGTTAACGAGGATATCTCCAAATGCAAAACATGCTCAGGCAGCACACTTGAATGTATACTGTATTATGTATTTCAGGCGCAGTGAGAATGGTGGTGGAGGCAGCAGTATTGGTGGTAATAGTGGAGGTGGCAACAACTCTGGAGGAGGCGGTGGTGGTAGTGGTGGCAGTGTGGGAAACACTACTGGTGAACCAAGGATTGTGTACTCAGAGCTCAACAAGTCCCATAACCTGGGTATGAAGATGGTTGGTGGTAATGCCTTGGGCATCTTTGTCCATTCAGTTCCTCCAGACTCCCCTGCAGCCAAAGCTGGCCTCAGACCTGGTGACCACATCTTGGAGTACAATGGTGTAGATCTCCGCCATGCTACAGCAGAACAAGCTGCCTTTGAGCTGGCCAAACCAGCAGATAAAGTTACCATGCTGGTGCAGTACAATTACCAAAGTGAGTTTTAGAAAAAAAAAAATTTCATTTTTGTATTTAGTATTATTGTATGAGTTCATATGTAAATTGTAAAGTTTCTTACTCAAACTAAGCTACTTTGTGTGTTAAAAGCTGAATTAAGGTCCAGTTACTAGTTTTAGAATTAAATAACTTTATCTTTTTTCTAGGATATGAAGAAATTCAGGACCAACCTGGAGACAGTTTTTATATCCGAGCTTTATTTGACCGATTGGGAGATGTAGGTGATTCCCCTGATCTAAGATTTCACAAAGAGGACATTTTGTATGTAGACAACACCATGTTCAACAATGTTCCGGGTCTGTGGCGTGCCTGGGTTGTGGATGAAGATGGACACAAAACACAGTGTGGTACGGTGCCCAGCAAAGATAAGTAAGTTTCAGTCTGAATTTTATTTCATACTATTGGTGAGTATTAGAAACTAGATTACCTTTGATTTATATTTTTCTAGTCACTTCATCTTAACTAAAGACATTAACAATGTTTCTTTTCAAACAAATTGTTTTCATATCAAGATTGTGAAGTTAACATATATACAGCTATAGTAATATTTTAAGAACTGTTTGAAAGTCATTGTGTCATTAAATATGAAACCAAGTTTTTAATAAAATATATTATTGTATAATTCCAGAGTGGAAGAAGAGATGCGTCTTCAACGTAGTGTCGGTGACCTACAGATGGACTCTAGTCGTCGCGGATCAACATCAGCGAGACGATCTTTCTTCAAGCGCAAGAAACATTCCCGATCGTCTTCTAGGGACTCTAAAGAACTTGCAAGCTTTTCTGATGCTTCCTTAAATTCTTACACTGAGACTGCACCCATGCATGATGAACCCTCTCCACACTCTTATATTAGAGTGGAACGACTTGACTGTAAGTAAAAAGACCCAGTAAATAATGGTAAATATGCCTATGAAAGACTTGGTCTGACAGGCAGTTTCATTTGTCTGTCTCAGACTATTAGATAGACTAGTTGAGTCAGTTGTTTAAGTGTAGAAAAATATCACAACACTAAAAAGAAAGTAATCACTGGAGAAATTTACTGGAAAATGAAGAGCGAGCTGAGACTAAAATCTTCTTAGTGAATCAGTTTGATGAGCAAAGTGAATACATGTGAAGTGTTAAAGCTTGTGGAAATGTTGAGTATGGGTGGATAATGCTTTAATGTCTTTCTAATGAATGCTTTATTAACATCCCCAGCTGAGGAGAAATATAGCAAATGTGTGTGTGCGTTTCTCCATAAGTATGAGTTTGTAGAACAAACTTATCCACCAGTTAACAAGTCACTACATAGTTCTACTTCTAGTTTATCCATCCTTCCATCTCACTTGTACAGCTGAAGGATATAAGATCTCTTGTTCATGTTAGGCCTGACACATCTGGTCTTTTGTTGGGAAACACAAACATTTTTACATTAATTCAACCAGATTTAGTGTTATTAACATATGAAGAGTTTTGTTAATGATTTAATACAAATTATTTTTTCAGATCTGGTGCGACGCCCTGTGGTAATGGTAGGACCCTTGTGGGAGCTTGCGTGTGACAAGTTGGTGCATGATTATCCTCATAACTTTACGAGATGTGTGCCAGAGGTGAGCCGGCTCTCAAGTGCAGAAATGGAAGCAGCTGTCCAAAAGAACTTGATAGTTGATTACAGACGCCGTGGCTCACATTTTGAAGCAACTACTGTTAGTCAAGTCAAGGAAATCTGTGACAAGGTGAGAAGTAATCTTTTAAAATTTTTTGTGTACTTTTAATTTATCATATACAGCTGGTCTTCGTTATTAGTAAAATCAATATACATATATTGTACTCTGTTACACATATAGCAGTTTTTACTTCTAAAAGTTCATTATTCATATGCCATACTCGGTTATATGTATACTGTACAGTAATCCCTGATTATTTGCTTATTTTGTATTCCCTCCAACAATTCACAGGAGGCAACTAAATATTAATACTGTACAATAATTTGAAATATCTGCTAGCAGGCAATGTGCCTGCTCATACTACTGTCTATTGAGGACAGGAAAAACTATATTTTCATCAGCCAATTGACTGTTTTCGTTTGATGTTTATTTGTTAATCTTTAAAAGCTTATGTAATGATACACAGTATTAAAACTATTTAATGCTTCTAAAAGAAATTGAATATGATTGGTATGTGTTTCTGTGCTTTTCATTTCAGTTTAACCAACAAACACAACCTAACTTGATTGGGTAGGAAACAAACCTCCCTCTATTACATTGATTTATATGGGAAAAATTCATTTATATTTCATATAATCATAATACTTACGGACTTTTTAGAGAACAGAACCCATACAAATAACAAGGACCCACTGTACTACATTGAACATTTATTACAATTGCTCTTAACTCTTCAAATCAGTAGCTATAGATTGTGGCATGGCTTATTGTCCACATTAGGACTGTAGTCTTTGATGTTAAAAGATGTCGAAATAATTTACTCCAGTTTATAGTACAGTTGAAAAGGGGCTTAAAAGAATGAAAAAGTATCATGATTACACAGGTAATAATAATATTATTATTTCATTGATAGAGTTGTCATGGCATATTGGACATCAGTCTTGGTTCTGTGGAGCGTCTACATAGACACAACATATACCCAATAGTATTGTTACTGAAGTTCAGACACCACAAGCAAATTCGTGAAGTTTGTGAACATCATCCTTCTGCTGAAAGGATCTCCCAGAAAGAAGCCAAAGAAATGTATGAACTTGCTGCCAAAATGGAACAAGAATATAAACATGTCATTTCAGGTAAGTTTATCACTAATTATATCATACTTATGAACTCACTACTTCTTGCAGTCATATGACTGGTAAGTAGCTGCTAGGATGATATTTTATTTTTTTTTGCTATTTAAGCTATAAAACTAGCATTCAACTTTGTGTAAGTACTTGGAAGCAATACTTGACATATCATAATCATAGGTCTAGGGCAACAGATGGATAACCCCAGGAAATATAACTGGATTTTGATTTTTTTTTCTGATATCTGGATCCAAATGTGTACAGTACAGTACCTATACCTCATTAAATATAATTCTTTATGTTTAATACAAGAAAACGGAATACTGAAAAAATTAACTTCTCTTTACAGCTGTGATTCCTGCTGCTGTCAGCATGCCATATATAAGTACACAAGTAAAGTCATGTGTGGACCAAGAACAGTCTAAAACACTCTGGGTCCCATCAGGAAGCCTCTGAAATGTAAGGATAAACACCAAAATCAGGTTTTAATAATTCCACACAAGACCAAAATTAATATTAAAATTGACATGTTATCCTAACCTGATTTTGGTGATATACATTTACTTGTTCGGAGGGAATGAGTGTTAACTTCTCCGGCTATATCCACTGCTACTTTTCCTTACACTGAAAATTCCAAAATACAAAGTTTTGATTTGCCTAAAGAAAAACAATTATTTTAGGCTTAATTAAGCTGGATATAGATTTATTTTTATTGTTATAATATATAATTCATATATTTTGTTATTGGACCAAGCTCAAGAAGTACAAATATCACCTAGCATGGTTATATTTGAGCTAAGGATTGTATTTAGGAAGCTGTCTTATATTGTTCAAAAACTGCAAATTATTAATAAATCTTTTAGAAAGGTTGTCCAAGATTCAAAGTCTAAAATATCTTGTAAATGAAGAACAAGGTTTAGCAATTTTGCAGCCTGAATGACAGGTGTCTTCCCCCATACCAAAGAGGCTTTAAGGCAATGGAGATGGGCAGCTAGTGAAGGAGAAAAAGCTATAGTATTAAAGTAGCCTACTGCTCTGCTCTGACAGCTTGTCATTTTGACAATATTCCTTCTCACTTGTGCCTTAATGGAGCTGGTGAGTGGCCTGTGTTTGTTCTAGTATCAATAAATGGGGAGTGGAGGTGCACATGTTGCTGGCTTGATGTTGGCCTCTCCTGATCTCAGGTAATGAAATTAGGCCTGGTTCTTATTTAACATTGTGAAGGGTAACAAGTCATTATGTGACAATCTACCAGAAGCTTTATTTTAACATAAGGAGTCCCCATCTACCAAACCTATGTAAAACACTTCACTAATTTGGTAAAGCTCAAGCAAATGCAAGTAGTTTTTAACTGCTTATGGTGCATCAACATTCAAATTGAAATGAAGTGTTTAAAGCTGTGATTTCATGGTCACTGGTATTGAAGAAACCCTTGTGTCTTCCTTGTATAGTATTTGAAAGTCACATTTAAGTTACCTAAAAGTGTTTTGGATGTATTCACACTCAAGTTCCACTTGATTTGTCAACTTCCATTCTGGTGCATCAATAGGAGTTACTTAATATAGCTTTGTGTAATATCTTTTTCCATAGTATTTTTTAAAGAAGTCTTCAGATTCTATGTAAACTATTTATTTCATGTGTACATTCAGATTTAGAAAAAATAGTATACCTTATTATATATATATATTATATATATAAACATATATAATGTATAGGCTCTAACCTATGATGTTATGTGTTCACCAGAACTTGTGAATTTGATGTATGCCTGATGATGATGATTATTTTATTTATGAATATGTTCTTTTTAATAAATCCAGCAAATCTCTAATCAGACTTCATGGGGAAGACCCATTCCTGTCTTTCATACTTTCATATTGTTACTCTGCTTTTTTGTACAAGAAAACTTTCCATGTTATAGTTGGGCTGCATTTGCTCAACTTCTTGTCCTAAAGCCTGTTTATGCTGAAGTTTTTGGAACTTTCCTTTCACAAGAAGCATATTGCCTGGATTACAACGATTTTACATAGATATATTGTGTTGTTAATGAGGCTTACTAGGAGTGGGTTATATTTTGTATGTACAATATGTTAAAGCCTTGTATATTACTGTAATATATCTGAAGATGTAATTAAGGTGACTATATATTATGTTTACCTCTACTTTATACAAAACTTTACTGTGAGCAATAACAGTGGAGAGGAAGCTGTATAAATGTTTCTTAGTAAAATAAAATTTTTTGACCGTTTTTCAATATTTTACCAAGTTTCCCCTTAAGATAAATACAAATTGGTCTTAGCTAGACATGGGGCAAAATTTTATATTGTTCTGTACCCTGTGTATAAACCATGATACACATGCACAGACTTATCTTTTGAACAAAGTTTGCATGAACAAAACAGAACATGCAAAGGAGAGGTGTTTGGACTTTGCAGACCATTTGGTAGGTTACTGTAAAATCAAGCACTGCCAGAAATTGCAAGCCTATTATTTTATATTAATACATTTTTACACTGCAATAGCTGTTCTTATTAAACTTCAAATAGTGGGGGATTCCATAAATTATTTCTGGTATAAACCTTCACTCAGCTCACTATTAATTAAAATTCGTTTTATCCCAATTTCCCAATTGGTATAAGATATTTATCTGGTGTATTTTGGTTAGGTTAGGTTAGGGTAAGGTAGTAGGTACAGTCTCGTTCAAGATTCTTCGAACTGTGCTGAAGACACCTGGCAACTCAAGGACGCTTGTTTATTATAGTACTTATTAAAAATTATAAATGAATGTTAGAGGTTATTGGTTACTGGTTATTGGGCATTTTTTGTTACGTATTGTATTATATTATACTCCGTACTATAGTAAACAAATGGCCTGGAGTTGCCAGCTGTCTCCAGCAGTGTTCGAAGAATCTTGAACGAGACTGTACATGGTAATAGGTTAGCCTATTTTGGCATGATAAATAATTTTTCTGGTGAATTTTGGTGTTTTTTAGTCAATTCTGAACATATTTTCTTGTGAAATGCATTTTTTTTTTTCAATTTTTATGAGGATCAAACCCCAAGGCTCTTTTCCTAGAAACAACATTCAGAATTGACTACATCCTACATGCCAGAATATTTATCATCTCCATATACCATATGCTATCGTGCACAAAGTCGTGTCCACTACCCAGCCACAGTGAGGTTTGAATAGCCTTGAGTCTGAAGTTTCAAAACAACTGGGAAATGCTATGGTTGGCCAACAGATGTAGCCCACTGTAGTGTGTGTGTGTGTGTGGGGGGGATAAGGAGGTGGGGTTAGTCTAGTAACAGGCTGTGTGTAAGTGGAACATAACATCGTGAATTCATAATCACTGATAACAATAAGAATGTCATGAAGAGTTAATATTTTAAGCATGTGTAGCGGGTAAATAAAAGCACTACAGCGACCATATCTCTGCCGTTCATGGCTATGACGGTCGCGAATGATGGGCACACCAGTAATTAATTCTCGTGACTACCAGTAATAGTAATCGCAATCCCTGAGTTGTTACCAAGGTTGGCGCCACCCACACCAGGGGAAGGAGGTGTCGAACACTGAAACATGCCGGGAAGTAGATTATATTATCAACTTTTGGTAAAATATTACCTACTTTTAAAGTAGATTATCATAAAACAGGAAATATGTATCACAAAAATGAAATATCTACTTTCTGGGAAAGTTGGTTATCTACTTATCAAAGAAACGGGAAATTTTTATCATAGAAAATGGAAATATCTACTTTCCGGAAAGTTGGTTATCTACTTTCGAAAGTAGATTATCTACTTTTCTGGAAAGTAGATATCGATTTTGGGGAAGTAGATTATTAACTTTTTGTAAAATATTACCTACTTTTCGAAGTAGATTATCATAGAAAACAGGAAATTTGTATTACAAAAATGGGAAATATCTACTTTCTGGGAAAGTTGGTTATCTACTTATCAAAAGAAAACGAAATTTTATCATAGAAAATGGGAAATATCTACTTTCCGGAAAGTTGGTTATCTACTTTCCGAAAAATAGATTATCTACTTTTCTGGAAAGTAGATTATCGACTTTTGGGATAGATTATTAACTTTTGGTAAAATATTACCTACTTTTCAGAAGTAGATTATCATAGAAAACGGGAAATTTGTATTACAAAAAATGAAATATCTACTTTCTGGGAAAGTTGATTATCTACTTATCAAAAGAAAACGGGAAATTTTATCATAGAAAATGAAATATCTACTTTCCGGGAAAGTTGGTTATCTACTTTCGAAAGTAGATTATCTACTTTTCTGGAAAGTAGATTATCGACTTTTTGAAGTAGATTATTAACTTTGGTAAATATTACCTACTTTTCAAGTAGATTATCGAAAACAGGAAATTTGTATTACAAAAATGGGAAATATCTACTTTCTGGGAAAGTTGGTTATCTACTTATCAAAAGAAACGGAAATTTTTATCATAGAAAATGGGAAATATCTACTTTCCGGGAAAGTTGGTTATCTACTTTCCGAAAAGTAGATTATCTACCTGAAGTAGATTATCGACTTTTTGGGGAAGTAGATTATTCTTTTTTAAAAATATTACCTACTTTTCAGAAGTAGATTATCATAGAAAACGGGAAATTTGTATTACAAAAATGAAATATACTTTCTGGAAAGTAGGTTATCTACTTATCAAAAACGGGAAATTTTTATCATAGAAAATGGGAAATATCTACTTTCCGGAAAAGTTGGTTATCTACTTTCCGAAGTAGATTATCTACTTTCTGGAAAGTAGATTATCGACTTTTGGAAGTAGATTATTAACTTTGGTAAATATTTCCTACGAAGTAGATTATCATAGAAACGATTTGTATTACAAAAATGGAAATATCTACTTTCTGGGAAAGTTGGTTATCTACTTATCAAAAGAAAACGGGAAATTTTTATCATAGAAAATGGGAAATATCTACTTTCGGGAAAGTTGGTTATCTACTTTCCCGAAAAGTGAATTATCTACTTTCTGGAAAGTAGATTATCGACTTTTGGGGAAGTAGATTATTCTTTTGGTAAATATTACCTACTTTTCGAAGTGGATTATCATGAAAACAGGAAATTTGTATTACAAAAATGGGAAATATCTACTTTCTGGGAAAGTTGGTTATCTACTTATCAAAACGGGAAATTTTATCATAGAAATGGGAAATATCTACTTTCCGGAAAGTTGGTTATCTCTTTCCGAAAAGTAGATTATCTACTTTCTGGAAAGTAGATTATCGAATTTTGAGAAGTAGATTATCGATTTTTGGAATATTACCTAATTTTCTGTAGATTATCATAAACGGAAATTTTTCTGGAAAGTAGATTATCTATTTCCCATTTTCTATGATAAATTTCGTTTTCTAATAATCTACTAAAGTAGGTAATATTTACCAAAAGTCGATAATCTACTTCCGAAAAGTCGATAATCTACTCGAAAAAAGAGATAATCAAAGGAAAAAATTTTAGTTAAACAAAAGTCAGAAAAAGAAAAATTTCCGAGGATTTTTTGAGAATTAGAAAATCGTAAGTTATTTTTTCTCTTAAATATCTACTTTTAAGTTACTTTTTTCTCTGAAGTTCGAGCTTAAACAATTAAAAGATCGTAATTCAGTTCTCAAAAGATCCTAATTATCTACTTTTCGGTGAAGTAGATTTTCTACTTTCGGTTGAAGTATAATAATTGGCTCTTTATTTTTGCCTTTTAACCCTTTTGTTTTCAACTTATTTATTAGGATTATTATAAACAAAGAAAAAAAGTATTTTTTTTCATTTATACGACACATTAAGTTACTCTACAAATATTTATTGTAATGATTGACACCAGCTTACTCTAGGTTTTGGTTGCCCTTATGGTACTACAACCTGTGTACACAGGATCCCATAAAGGCGACCCAACCTGAACCATGCAAAGCTACCAGTGTACCTTGGTCGACGTCTCTCTCCTATCTCTATAGTAGGGCTCAGACAAGCCTCGGCACCCAGCCCTTAGCATCACTGTCCGTAGCAGTGACAGACAGCCTTAGTGTCATCACATAGCCCTTACTAGCACACAACTACCTACTTATAAGCCCCTAGAAGCATCATGTAGATCTTGGGGAGAATCAATCAGCCTCCTCAGAGACACAGATAGCTCTCAAGAGCCACACATCCCCAAGTTGCCACACATCACTTATCCTTGATGATACACTGCCTTGTAATTAATTTTTAATATGTATAACATTTGAAAACCAAAACCAAAATACAATTACAAAAGTTTGCCCAGAGGAAAAATTCATTGATTTACAAACCATGTTGTGAACACGTAATAAATAACTAAATGATAATTAAGGTAAATTCTTAAACTGGCATCTTTTCTTTCAGTGCTGTGCCAGCTAGAGTAAAACATTGTGTTATACAAATGAAGATGAAACTACTGTACAAAATATCGTAACTTCAACAATGTTATGACACTGTTGATTTATTTTGTACTTCAGTTTTATTTCCACATATAAAGAACTAGTTTACTCTTGCTGGCACTGGATTAAGATGCTAGTTTAGAATTTACTGTAATTCAGTTCTTATTAAATCATTACAACTTGCTTGTAACATTATGTCACAAAGTTCTCTGCATTTTAACTTTTTAAGTGAGCTCAAGTCACCTTAGGCATTCCATTGGTGGACCACAGCAGTGACGTCACCACTAGTAGTCTACGTCAATGGTGGAACAGACCACAAGAGCAATGACGTCATCACCAGTAGTCGGTCTCATTGGTGAGACAGAAGCCCTTCACTTTGCACCTCACAGGATCCTTCCCTCACTCCTACACATCAGTGAGTCCTTCCCTCACCCCTACACATCACAGTGAGTCATTCCCTCCTTCCCTCCCCCACATCACAGCGAGACCTTCCCTAACTCCTACACATCACAGTGAGTCCTTCTCAAACTCCTATACATCACAATGAATCCTTCCCTCATACTACATAACGCTGCACGTCTTTCCTTCACTCCTACAAAACACAGCAAGTCATTCCCTCAATATTACACAACACATTGCATCCTACCCTCACCCCACACAGAGCAAGTCCTTCCCTCATTAAATCACAATACTGAAGTCCTTCCCTTAATAATACACATCACAGTAAGTCCTTCCCTCACTCCCATAAAACACTGCAATCCTCCCCCACCTCAGGTCAGTAAGTCCTCCTCTCACTAATTAGCAGGTCAGTAAGTCCTCCTCTCATTCATTAGGAGATCAGCAAGTACTTCCCTCATTTACGAACATCACTACATGTCCTTCCCTAGGCCCTACACAACACTACAAGTCCTTCCCTCATACCTACACAATACTGAAGTCCTTCCCTCAATACTACACGATGCTGCATGTCCTTCCCTCAGTCCTACAGTAATCAGTAGATAAACTTTCAATACACCGTTATAATCTATTTTAGCATTTATAAATATTTGTCGAACCAACAGTAAATATTATACACACAACTTCCTGTCATGTTGGGTAGACTGACTTATTTAGGATATATTCATCTTTCTGTACACAGACATTAGAGCATCAATTAACCTCAGTCACAAGTACAGTAGCTCTCTAGAGCCTCACACATCTCAAGTTGATATTCACAATGTAGCCAAACAGCCTCTGGTTGGATCAATTACCACTGACAACCTTATATAGTCCTTAAATCCATTATACAACCACCTATGATCATCACACAGCCCTACTTTAGTCAAACAGTCTGGGGCCTCTACATAGACCCGGTGATATACTGCCTCGAACATTTACAACAAAGACAATCTTTTTTTTTTTTTTTTTTTGCAATTTCGAGTTTGTCAGGAAATGTCTAGTGGGTTACAAGTGTTGTAGCTGTAATAATTACTTAATTTTTACAGTAAAATCTTAAACTAACATCTTGTATTTCACTGCCAGGAAGAATAAAATATTTTGTTTTGCAAATGAAGATAAACTAAAGTCCAAAATAATTTGGTTGAACAAAATATTCCTGACTGTCTAGTTACAACCACTACAGAAGATTACAAATAGTGTATTAGGTTATGTTTTCTTGCAACGCCACAGTCTATATGGTCACCCATACAAGTCCTTCCCTACTCTCATATACACACCATAAAGTCCTTTCCCCACTCCTACACAACCCTACAAGTCCTTCCCTCACCTATTAATAAACCTGCTAGTCATTCCTTCACTCCCACACAACCCTGCAAGTCCTTCCTTAACTTCCTACTATCCTTACAAGTCCTTCCTCTCACCTACATTAAACCTGCAAGTCCTTCCTTCACCCTACATTGGCCCCTGCAAGTCCTCACCCTACACAACCCTAAAGTCCTTCCTCACTCCTAAGAATCACAAGCCCTTCCCCACTCTTTAATAATACTGCAAGTCCTTCTTTCACTCCTATTGACTGCAAGTCCTTCCCCACTCCTACACAACACTGCAAGTCCTTCCCCACTCTTTAACCCTGCAAGTCCTTCCCCACTCCTACACACACTAGAAGCCCTTCTCACTTCTACACAATACTGCAAGTCCTTCTTTTCATCTTTACATAACACTGCTAGTCCTTCCTTCCACTCCCTACACAAACCTGCTAGTCCTTCCTTCCACCCTTGCATATTCTGCAAGTCCTTCCCCACTCCCACACACAACCCTGCAAGTCCTTCCCTCAATTCCCCACAATACTAGAAGCCCTTCCCTACCACTACACAACACCATGTCCTTTCTTTCACCCTATCAACACTGCAAGTCCTTCCCTCACCCCCACACAACCCCACAAGTCCTTCCTTCACTCCCACACAAACCTGCATAGTCCTTCCTTCACCCTACACAACCCCTGCAAGTCCTTCTACTCCACACAAACTCAGCAGTCCATCCCCACTCCATAACCTGCTAGTCCCTTCCTTCAATTCCCACACAAACCTGTTAGTCCTTCCTCCTTCTACCTTTATCAATTCCCAGGGTCCTTCCCCCACCTACACAACCCTGCTAGTCCTTCCCTCACCCTACACAACTTGCAAGTCCTTCCTCACTCCTACACAATACTAGGCCCTTCCTCACTTCTACACACACTGCAAGTCCTTCCCACTCCTACACACTACAAGTCCTTCTTTCACTCCTACAGAACACTGCAAGTCCTTCCCCTCACCCTAACTCAGAAGTCCTTCCCTCACTCCCACACAATCCTAAGAATCCTTCCTTCACTCCTACATTAACCCTGCAAGTCCTTCCCTCACTCCCTACACAACCTGTATGTCCTTCCCTCACCTCTACACAACCCTGCAGTCCTTCCTTAACTCCCCACATCATCCCCTGCAAGTCCTTCCTTCACTCCTACACAACCCAGTGCGCATTTCCTCAGTCCCACACATTACTGCTGCACTTCCTCAATTCTTTACAACCCTGCGTCTTTCCCTCACTCCTACACAATCCTGTAAGTCCCCCTTTCTATCTCCAACACAACACTGTAAGTCCTCACCCTACACAACCCTGCATGTCCTTCCTTAACTCCTACACAACCCTGCAAGTCCTTCCCCACCTTATTACACAACACTAGAAGTCCTTCAATTCTACACAACACTAGGAAGTCCTTCCCCATCTCTACACAACACTGCAAGTCCTTTCTCATCCTATACAATACCTAAGTCCTTCCCTCACTCTACACAACACTGAAGTCCTTCCCTCATCTCTACACAACACTGCAAGTCCTTCCCCACCTCCTACACAACACTGCAAGTCCATCCTCGATCCCACAAACTTGGAAGTCCTTCCCTCTTTTACATAACCCTGTAAGTCCTTTCTCACTCCTACACAACACTTCACATGTCCTTCCCTCACCCTACGTAATATTGATTGTTCTTCTTCACTTCTACAGTGCTACAGTATCTCTACAGTAGTCAGTGGATGAGATTTCAACACATTGATATAATCTGTTTTAGTATTGATGTGACGTACTTAACCAACACTATATATACAACTTTCGTCATGTTTGCGGTAGACTGAGTTATTTAGAATGTTCATCCTTTTCTCGTACTCTTTGATCGTTTCTCTTGTCCATCTTGATGTTGCTCGTCATCTGTACACCAGTTATGGTCTCCTCAATTCTCCTGGAGTAGTATTTTCTGTTAATACCAGAAATTAAAATTTTATTAATCAAAAATGATTTTTTGTATATTGCAGGCGACAAAATTAAAATGCACTCTTTCTTTCATACAGTTATGAGCACTCTTTATCAAGAATTTACCACTAGTCAAGTCACACGAGTGGTCACAAATAACAAGTAGGGTAAACACTATAATGACTTTATATTATCTCCACCAGGTTCTTAATAATAACCCTCAGATTAACTAAAAAATATAGGTATCATGTTGAAGATGAACTAAATGCATAACTAGATTATTATAGTTAAGAGACTACAAACAAATGCTAGTAAAGAACAATTAAGTACAGTACAGATGACCTTACATCCTAAATAACTAAACCCGAACCTCAGCCTCACCATACACTAGAAAAGTATAAAAGTATCACCACTTATCTCCATATGAAGTATATCTTGAGTCCAAAAATCATAATTGTACCACACTTGCATTCACCAGCTGTTTGTCTATTGTTTGTGTGTGGATACTTGCCTTCAATTACTATACTATTTTACCTAATAAATGCAAATGTTATTAATTTTGATTATACATACTAATTTATAAATTAATATATATAATATACTGATAATGTTTATATACAGGAACATATATTAGTCCTACCTACTGAAGAAGGTGTATCACTAATCAAATATATGGTCTAGTGCCTTGTAAACTCCCTGCCCAAAGATACAGACTTTTTTTATTTTTTAGTCTGGTGAATCAGATGAGACGATTTAAATTCTTCACCCTACCAGCATACCAAGTTCATCCTTCACCCTAAGTGCACATATACTAAGTCCATCCCTAACTACACATATACCAAGTCCTTTTCCCCATGCAAACACTGCAGTCCTTCCCTCACAAATACCAAGTCCATCCCCACCCCTAAGTCCTTTTCCACATTACTGGTCTTTCTCACAACATAGTCCTTCCCTCACTTGTCCTTCTCACCCTACACAATCTACAAGTCCTTCCACTCTTACATTAACATGTAAGTATTTCCCCACTTTTTTGTTTTTTTGTTTTGTTTTTTTTTTTTTTTTTTTTTGTTTCTCCTGCACAACATACCAAGTCCATCCCCACTGTACAACATACCAAGTCCTTTCCCCACCCACATACACATGTCCATCCTCATTCCTAATATACCAAGTCCTTCCCTAACTCCCACACAATACTACAAGTCCATCCCTCACTCCTACACAACATATCAGTCCTTCCTCACCCCTTCACACATACAGTCCTTCCCCACCCCACACAACATACCAAGTCCTCTCACCCACACAACATACCAAGTCCTTCCTCACTTCCACAACATACCAAGTCCTTCCTCACTCTACACTAACATACCAAGTCCTCACCCCACATCATACCAAGTCCTTTCCTCAACTCCTACACAACATTTCCTAGTCCATCCCACCCTACATACTAAGTTCTTTCCTCACCCTGCACAATATACCAAGTCCTTCCCTCACTCCTACACAACATACCAAGTCCTTCCCTCACTCCTACACAACATACCAAGTCCTTCCCTCTTAGTGCTACACACAACATTCAAGTCCTTCCTCACTCTACACAACATACCAAGTCCTCTCACTCTTACACAACATACCAAGTCCTTCCTCACTTCTTAACAACATGCCATGTCCTTTGACAAATATATCAGTCCTTCCCTGCAGAGTTAATCACCATCTATTAAGCTCTTATTCTTGTTTTTCATTTGACTTCTGAATCTTGTAATAAATTATGTCACTGTAAACTTTTTCATAGGTGTTGCTAAGATATATGTTAAATTTTTTCCAGTGCCAAGCAGAGTCACAGCTTTTTATAGTAGATTAATTTACACCAGTTCCAAAATCAATTGGTAAACAAATTTTACTTACGAACCATTCAAAATCCTGTTTCTCATAGTCCAGTTCAACACGACTTCATTCATCTATAGTCGAACCTGAGGCCTCCATCATCCACAACAGGTACTTGCCAGTGAGCCAAATTAGATACTGTGTTGAATAGTATACAATTCAGTGTCAACATTAGATCTGGTCAAAAATGGCATTATATTTTAAATTGCAATTAGAATTTGTAAGTTTAGAAAGTTGTCTTTATATAAAGTTTATGAAACTCAACATATGGTATTATCTTGTATTTTCAGTAAAGATGGCACCAATTTGCAGTGCTCTTAACTAATAATACAGATCTATCCATACCATTAACACTGAAATGTTCTTAATTTGCTATTTGATCATCAAACACCTTTCTTAATACTAATATTTTGTTCTTTTTTTTTTCATCAATATATAATATGTTATCTTTTATTCTTCTTCTTCAGTGTACAACAGTTTGACATTACCCATCATCATCGCTGACGTTTGCTCTGAGCTGCTGGAGGCTGCCCACCATCCCTGCCTCCACACTCTGCCTATTTTATTTTTTTTCTGTCGGACATTTTTACCTATATGAAGTGATAATTCATATAACATGCACGCGATCTATTAACTCTGATTAGAGTGTTTTCAATTTTTTAATTTGTTCTGATACTAGTCGAGAAGTGATTGGCAGTCCGATTTATTCATCTAGACCATTATTTGACTTCTTATTCCGGCTCATTTGGGTATATTGCCTCTGGCGGGTTAATCCTATATATTGTCCAAAATCTGAAGTACATTTTTATCCTTCGCCACTGATCGGGTTTGTTAGCTGTTTCATGATCGGTCAGTTTTCTTTTATTATTCTTCACCAAAAGGTTGGTATTCTAGCTGTTCAAGGTCGGTCACGTCTCTGTCACGACTGTTGGTAAATATTTCATGCTTGCCTTGAATGTGCTTGAACCTTTCCAGTGTTGGTCAAGTCTTCTGTTGAAAGAGCTCACACTGGGCTGTCACAACACTCTCTGGTAGATTGTTCCAGAGTTTACAAACCCTACCTGGAAAAGTTTGTCTTGGTTTTCCTGGATTTGGTGGTTTCTTCCAATCTTTGAGCTGTGACCCTTGTGGTGAGCGTCCGTTAGTTCCAAGTATGGACACTAAATCTGAGTAGTGCCCCTGAGATGCTTGTTATAAATCCTCAATTAGGTCCTACCCTGTCTGTCTGTGTGTGCTAGGCAAGTTCAGGCGTCCAATCTCTGTGGGTAGCTGAGATGCCGAAGTGGGCACCAGTTTGGTGTCCTCCTTTGAACATTTCATCCAACTGATAGTCCCAAGCATATCTTGAGGACCAGATGGGGTGATCAGTAATCTTGGTGGAAGCATCACTCCTGAAGACGTCTTATAAGACCCAATAATTTATTTGCTTGATTTACTCTCTCACAATGGCCTGGGAGAACTTCAGCTCATTGACACACCTAGGTCCTTCTCACACAGTCTCAATCTAGCGCAGTTTCTTCATCCTGTTGGGACATATGGTACGCCTCCTTACTGTTGGTACGCTCCACAGGTGTCCCTTCTTACACTTTCTGTGACATTGAATTCAAAGAAGCTATTCTTTCTGATCTATTCCTGTTTCCACAGAGGTCCTTCTGCAGCTCACAGTCTGCTTGTTTCTTAATTTCCGAAATAACTTGTCATTGGCAAACATTTTTATGAGGAGTGTACAACGTCAGGTAGCATCATTTATGGAAATAAATAAACAACAGGTGGCCTAATACACTACCTCTGCGGTACCCAATTGTTACAGGTATGATGACGATTTCTGTGCTAATCACTACATTGTTTGAGGTATGTAGAAAGTCTTCTATCCAGTCGCTAGACATTTCAATTCCGGAATTTTTCCAGTTTGATTTTCAGCCTTCGTGTACATTTGAAAGTCTTTGGAAAATCTGGTAAATATTGTCGATATTCACCTCGCAATTATTGGGATAAAAGCGAATATTAACCTATTAATTTTGGTCAATTCACCAAATCGTCGACGGCAACGAATTATTTCTTGACGCCACAATGGGCTGTTATAGCAAGGATGAATATGTAGAGAAAATCCTAAATTACATTCAATTAACGTTCAACCCTGACTGCACCTCGGTTCAGTTTACCATAAATATTTAGGTCGTCAAGTAGAAAACGAGCTTGTCTTAGCGTAGACTCCCCGTCATAAGCCATATACATTTCTATTCTAGCAGCCATTACATAATATACGTGATTTTCGTTTATACATTTATACATTTATTTATTCATTTAAATAAATAAATGTCCCTTAAATAAAAAAGAAAAGGCAAGGAAATACTTTAATTATTTGCACACTGAAGGTCAATCTGAACAGACTCATTTCTTAGCACACAGTTATTCTCTACTAATTAATGTGTGCAACATTCTTTAATTAACTATATTCATCACAGTAAACTCAAATGTCAACAGACTCAGATTTATTTTTAATGTGATTCAAAAACAACTGAATATATAGTTACT